>NW_017295839.1:256081-287684 GCF_001594075.2 Trachymyrmex cornetzi
CGCAATCATGCGTGCATACGTGAGCGCGTCGCGCGAAATCAGAAAAATGCGCTATCTCGGCTATATATCCACACGCGCGACGCGACGCGCTCGTAATCGAGGGGCGGCATGTGTTTCGCGATGCACCACCAGCACCACACGCGAGCGATGAAGCATTGCGACGCAGCGCGTAGCGCGTTCGCCCGCGACGCCCAACACGTGTAGCCATCTGATCTGCCTCGAGAATCCCGAGATCCCACTCGCTGCAGACACGCTGCGAAGAGGATCGCGCGAGATCTGGCGAGATCGCAGCCGGATTGAGAACGAGGAATTCTGATTTTTGTCTACGCCACGGCTGCGAGCGAGACTCCCGTCGTCGTTCATTACATGCCTCTCCCTATTCGTGATGCGATTCGCTGCTGAGATCGCACCAGGCTCTTTTCGATTACCTATTGAGGCGACTTGGGCCAGAAAATAATTATCCTGGTTAAGTCGTCTTCTTATCTCGATATCTCTAACTAAACGACTTGTGTATATCAAACAGTATCAATATATTGTATTATATAAAATAATTAACTATTAATCTTTAGAGCGACGGGAGTCTATTTTTTAAATATCTTACAACTTTTCCTTAAATAAGATTTTTATAATTCATTATTCTTTCATTATATTCCTTATCTTAAAATATGAAACTGTTTCAGCCATAGTGAATTTTTTTTCTCATCATATTAATAATTAATAATTATATATATATATATATATAAAATAATTGAACATAAGAAAAATAAAGACAAATGATTTGCTAAAAAGAAGTTGTCTTATAGTAAGATATGCACTGATATTCTACACCAATTAAATTAGCTTTTTACACCAACATGAAAAGAAAATTGAACGAAACAGCTACTAACGGCGTATTCAATTTTAGCTCTACAGAAAGTCAGTCATATATATCTCAATTCTCAAAGGAGATGCTAATAGATGATATTTACATTCATATATTCTCTTGCAGATGCAAAGCAACGATGTTATCTAGCTCTTTCCGACTCTTAATTGACATTCAGAATTCTCTGTATTAATTTATTTTCGTATCAGCCTCTTTTTCTCTCTGCTTAGAAGAGAGTACACCAATAGAGATTCCGCACTTATCAGCGACAATGGCGATCGAGGATCGCGTTTCACAGCGCAGCTCTCACAATGCAAATACATTCTTGCCGAAGTATCGGCGATCGATCTCTCCAACAAGAGCCCACAAAGTACGGACAACTACGAACCGTATCCGCGACCCGTTACGACTTCCCCTATCACGCAGCCCGTCACGGCGCGGCGTATCTCGCACTTACGACAAACAATGCTGGTCTTGTACTCAATGGCGTAGGAATGTGAAAAATCGATCGACAAGAAGCAGCAGCGCGTTACAACCGTCTTTACAAAACCCGACCAGAATCTTCCTATTGACGGCGAGCACGGGACGTCAATCGCGACCAGATACGCCACCATAAAGTCAAGGGGCCTCAATGACCCTCGTTAAGGGGAATACCAGAGTCAGTTTTTGTCGCTAGAGGGAAATTATTAACTCTGTACTCTCTTAAATGCGAGTCGGCGCATCTTCCACTTCCGCGAATCTTTGGCAATTTGGATCAAAAGTCGGTCAGAGCGATAGAGCTCGAATTCCGAACATAAAACAACAAAATAATATTGCGATATTATATCAATGTAGATAAATCATATTAAACGTAATAGTGATATGTATTATATTTTTCTCGTTCGTAAAATTAAAGGAATGTATACGCGGAAATGTATAGTAATGTATGTAAAACTTAATTAGTTTTTTGTGACTGCAATAGAAATTGCAGTAGAAGGATAAATTTTATATTTTATATCATACTAAAATTATGCATATTCCTCGTATTATTATAATTTATTCAATCTAATGAGGCATCGTGCAATTGAAAAGTCATTTAACATAAAAAAAATATAAATATATTTTTAAATAAAATAAAATGTAATGTGTGTATGTGTGGCGAAGGAAATCGATTTATAAGCAACTTGTGTATACGAATTATTTGAACAATCATATATCACTCTCTTACTTTAAAAGTGATATAATTGAAAAATTGAATTTCCCAGAAAAAGAAAGAAACTATTTTTCGATTTGACAGAAGATTATTGACAAATCAAATAGTGTTAGCAAAAAGGATATATTCTTAATATATCAATTTTTTGTCATTTTCGTTTCATTCTTTTTGAGTTGCAACAATTTTTTTAAATCGTGTTTTCTGTGATGTTTCAATGATTTTTTTTTTTATAAAGTTAAATTAGTTCACTTTTGTGTGTGACGATATTAATAGGATAATGTTTACCATCTCCTAATTCATTCATCCTCAATAATTAAAAAATCATGTTTCCCCTTTAGTTGTTATTTTTTAAGTAAGAGAGCGATATCTCATCCCTATTTTACGTTTGTAAGAAATATATTCTACTACGTTGCAATCCGACGAAATCAATAAGGATACTCTGAGACTCGTTGTGCGACATTATTATCACAATAGCGTCATTAAATGATTTTACCACCAATGAACAAATTCTCATCTAGTGGTATGTGCTCAGACGAAACAATTGCGGGTCGTGTGACGGGTTTAACGGTGCTATATATTAATACAGTTCTCGCCGCATCTTCAAGTGTGGCTGCACATTGTAACTTTTACGCCCGTATTATAAATAAACGGCACTTGCCGCGCAATTACGACGGATCGTAAAAATTACGCCAGTTCCTGCACCAGCCGAATAAAAGTTATATGCCATTGCGCTTACTTCACATAAATATCATGTCTCGAAGTTAGAGTTATATAGTCTGCAATTTTTAACTATTATAAAACAACGCAACGTTAAATCCAAATAAAATTTGTATGGCACGCGTTATGCTATACAGCTACCAATTGTGTTACGTGTTTTACAGGCTTTTAGAGAACTCTCTCTTAAAACTGTTTTTACAATCTCTTTATCTCTATTTAAAAATTATTAATAAATTAACTAAGTCCATTTGGACTAATATAGATTAACTTTAATCTTGGTTCAACTTACTCTTCATCTTTCTCTCTCTAGTTCTCTACGAGTTTAATTAGAAAAAGATGAAGACTAAGTCGAATCGAGAGATTGAAGTTAATCTATATTGATAGAAAAAAAAAACGGACATAAATTTTATTTAATTTCTCCTCAGTTTTTATTCTAGTAATTATTTCCTTAATCAAGTTTCCAATGTTCAAATCGAGGGGGTAACCACTTAATGTAATCGTGGGACAGAATCCCCGAAATCATTATAAAATTTATATAAAATCTCTATAATCCGATAATTACATATGCAACCACGAGAAATCATTGTATAATATTAAATAAAATCGTATATTTTACCAAATTGCTTCATGGTAGTGAAAAAAATTATTTGTAATCAAATGAAATCATGTAATCTGTGGGACAATATTTCAGCTAGTGGTTACCCCCTCGGCTCAAATCGTTGTCAAGGATGTACGTATCAAGCTTCAAACATTGTACTCGCGAAATTACATCAAAATCAATCCGACGTGGCAGAATGAGCAGACGCGGAAGGAAGAAAAAGGTGAACACATCATCGGCATCCGGCGTCGCGGGAGGGCCGTAAATTCGGTATCACGGTGGTCCCTCGAGGAGAGTTTTCGTCGCCATCGGGCCTCGAACCGGAGCGATATACGCGCAGCGGACACAAAAAGAAATGACCGTGAAATATGATGCACGATACGCGCCACGGTATTGTCTTCGGCACGAGAACCTTTTTCCGACGAGAAGTCGCCTTGTCCGTTGGACAAGGAGACAAGGAGACAAGGGGGACGTATGTGCGAGTCTCGAATAGCTCCTCTAATGATATCGGAGCACCTCGATCGGCTTAAGGAGGATTTCCACTACTGGGCCACGACAGTTCTCTCGAACTCCATTCTAAGCGCGCTGGTTAATCCTCCTGATTTCGCCGAAGCTCCCGTTCAAGCGCGACCGCCCATCGTTATAAACGTCACTAGTATTTTACTGTAGTTTAAAGGGGAGAAAATAAACAGCCGCGCTAGTAGAGGCAATTAGCAGCGCTCTCGAGAAATTCTTCGTAGAAATACTTCGATTCGCATAAAATACTATAATAGTATAATGTTTATAATGCTTTTATTTCACTAATGTTTTCATTTCACGGAAAATCTTTTACGCGAGTTAAATTAATTTGAAAAACAGTTTTCCAATAAAGAGATTTAAATGATGCAAAAAGACGAGGTACGACTGTATCATACAGAAACGTGAAGAATTTCAAAATGTATCAATTTATTTGTGCTCTCTGTGCACCCATTTAAGATAAATTACAAAAGAATTATGTGGATACATACGGAAAGAACGATTATGCTAAAGTATCTAAAAATTTAGTTGGATACAAATCTGATAATAATTTTATTGAACTATCAAAATAATTTTGTAGGACTAAAAAAATAATTATGTAAGATCAAGCATAATAAATACCATAAAAAGTTTTAAACGCAACCAACTTGTTCTATATATATATATATATATATATAATTACTTTATTGATCTAACAAAGTTAAATAAATTTTTAGATGCATTAGCAAAACTGATCTTTCCGTATATCTCCATATGTTTTTTTATAATTTACCCTAAATGAGTGTAGATGCACTGTTAAAAATTTCAAGAAATTTAATGTACTTTTAAGTTATACAATTTGAACCTTAATTTTATGACATTACATTAAATTTAATGTAGGTTTATAACTAAAAAGTACATTTGTATACATGTACATGAAATTTAATGTATTTTTCATGAAAATTTATGAAATTTAATGTACACGTTCATTACATTTAAGTAAATACATGTAACTTAATTTTCAGTTAAATCACTTTTAATTTCGTTCATAACCACGAGCTTCATTTACATGTAAAGAAAACATTTCTAATAGTGTACATTTATTAGAAATTATAGATAAGTTTAACAAACAATATCAGAAATATAGACCTGAATATGGTGCTTTCTGTTACAGCGATAAATTCCCAACAAGATGTACATAAATCACTGCTAGTGCAGTGAGAGAGCCTACGTCGGATATTCCCAATACCACTGACGAGGCATTCCGAAACTATAAACCGAGCTTTACGCACGTATATACATACATACATGTCTCGTATGTAACCGATATCGCACGCAGGTGCACCCGGGGTGAGATGCAACGCGTTGTCGATGCACTTGCCAAGAGGCAGGCAGCGTCAGTTTCCGATAACCGAGGTGGCTCCGTATTGCTGCTGTTGTTATTGTTGTCGCGACAACGGTCTTCTCCCTACGGTATTTACCTTCCACTTTCGAAGGACCGATCGTCGACTGGAGCCTCGTTATATCGTTCGAGAACATTGCCCGAAGGCATCTTCTGTGTGCGGAGGACGGTAATGCTTACGGTATATTGATGCCATCGGTACTTTGTTTTCAATATCAAATTACTTTTTGATATATTGAAATTCTATATTCTACCTCGTACAACTCTTTCCGCTAATCAATCGATACAAAAGCCAGCTAATACAACTGAACGATACATGGATTATTATCGAGAACCATTGCAAAATTACACAGAAAGAACGGTTTTGCTCAAGTATCTAAAAAAAAACCCATAAAATACAGATCTAAAAATAATTTTGTTTGTTGGACTATCAAAATAATTATAGGACGCTCAAATTGGTTGCTAAAATGTCAAAACTTTTGACAACATTGCTAATCATGCTTCAGTTTCCTGCATAACTATTTTGATGGTCCAACAAACAAAATTATTTTCAGATCTGTATTTAGCCAAACTTTTAAATACTTCAGCAAAAGCGTTCTTTTCGTGTATCCATTCTAAACAAAGTAAGGCTAATTTAAAGCGAAAGGAGCACCATTAGAACAAATCAAGGCGGAGTATTAAACATTTAAAGGCCATTTGATCGCAATAAAGACACTATCGGCGGCATCATATTGTTGCGTCGCATCTGTTTAAATTTACACCGTCACGCCGCAACACGATATTGCAATTAACCTAATATAGTCGCTAACTAGTCGTTACTTTATTCATTATCGGACGTATATGCGAGATATCGCCGTCTGTTAAAGGTGTTTCGTGACCCCGTTTAATGCCTTTTATTCGCGTTAACTGTTCAAGTATCGCCTAAGCGAGCGATATTCTTTTCGCTCGTATTTCGAGATCACGGATGTTCGATTAACGAACAGCTGCTTATATTGTTAGATGATGTGACGTCACCGATATATAATATTGTCGACTGTGGGTCCGCTATTATCTAGATATTGGGAGAACGCGGATACTGGAATGAAAGAGTAATTTGTATTGTTCATTAAGCTCACGACAAAATAGAAAAAATCGTATTGGTGATTAAGTAGAAATTAAATAATTCGGATATTGTACATATAAAAAATATGAAGATTCAGAAGTAAATAAGCAATTCCACAGAAATTGTAGACTGAGAGCTTTTATGTTTCGCCAGATTTTTAAAATTATGGAATTACTATATACAGATTTATATGCAGACATATTGCAGTACAAAATCATGCTCGATAATTCAAGATCTAACATCCAAAATTTTCTACAATATATTAAAATTAATTCAATTATTTCAATTAAAAAATATTAACTTTTCAAGAAAATGAAAATTCTCCCCCCCACCCTCACTCTCTCACTTTCATTCTTTGATCTCAGTTGATTATAATGAACATACATTTTATGCCTGTTTCTACCAATGTAATTTAATTTCAATCTTAATTCAACTATAACTTTATCTTTTTCTAGTTTTACGAGTTAGAAAAAGATGAGCACATTGAACCGAGATTAAAGTTAATCTACACTGGTAGAAACAGACATAACAGTCAACAATGAGATATACAATAAGAAAATAAAGAAAATTTGCTTGGCTGTTTCTCAGACCGTTGATTCAATTAAGCGGAACTTCGCACTCAATTTTCGCTCATCAGAAGTGAAATACGATACGCCAAATCAATCTCCCTAAGCAAGCAATGCATATCCAAGAGCTATGCCCGCACCACATGATTTTGCAGACGTAAGTTAGACGCGCAGATCGTGAAAATAGATGAGAGACCGGTATCGACGTGTAGTACACACGGTGGCAAAAACGTTCGGAAAACCGGCCAGTCATCCGTGGCGGCGGGGCACGGCGGGAAGTAAAATTAGCGCGAATCGCCCGCGGGCGGTATACCTACCTACATGCAAGACGGGCCATCTACGTTGAAGAGCGTCTTGTTAGCTGCACGCACGACTGCGCGTACGTGTAACTCCATGTGAAACTCAATACACCAAAGTCAAGTCGAACCGGGTGGCGGACTGGGTCGGGCGACGGCCGGGTGAGGAGCAAAAGAATATGCCTGGGCTTAGGATCGACCGGATCGACGCGTGACCACACGTGTGATCTGGGTCAGTTTTTGGGAGCCAGTTATGCTCGAGCATGGATGGGACTAGTGGTAATGAAGAAAAGAGAGAGGAGACGCTTGCCTAAGACTGATCCGAAGATTTTCTCGTGTCGCAGATATAATGGTTGATCGTACGTTAATTTTAATAATTTAAATTTTGCAGTAGATATTTACAAACGATTCAATTTAAATGCAAATTGTAAATGAAATACCAAGAATTTGTAAAAATTATACGAGAACATAAAAAAAAGAATATTTAAAAAATAAACTATTTATCTTTCCCTTTATATTATAAAATCTGTTACATATAATTATTGGATTATCTTGTTTGATATCTCTAAATAATAATGGCCCGTTAAATATAAATTTAAAATAACGATTATTTTTCAAATGCTTACACATTTTTCTTTTCAATAATTCTCCCTTACACAAGTAAAATGGAATGAATCGTATTAGAAAGGATAAATTATAATAAGAAATAAAAATTAAGAAATCTGGAAAGATGTTTAAAATGAAAACTAGAAAGTAAATTTGCAACGCGACTGATCATATAACATTGATCATGTAACGTTTAAATTAATAATAATATATATGCGTATACACAAAATAATACGTATACGCAAAGTTATGAATCGCCAGCAGTCTATTGCATCGTGCGAATGCAACACTTGATTTTTGCACGTCAACAGATTATACGATCCTATCGAAAGTTTGATCGCAAATGTCAGAAGGCCAAGACGCCTATTGATAAAGTAAAAAACATTAAGCTGGTCGGGGAGCGCGGATGTCAAGAGGTCGAAAGGATCCAGCAGGGAAGTCGGGACGAGTCCTTCAGAGGAGTCCAAGTCATTGAAGTTACTCACAATGATTTCCTACGCGGAGCCAGGATTCAGCTTAAGATCTATAGGCATGTCTAAAGCCATATTCTCAAACCCAACATCAGACATAATAAAATTTTATTTCTAAAATTTTTCCAAAAACATTGGAGAAGACTCATTTAAATGTTAATAATAAATGTTCTCATATTTGATTCACTAATAAAAATTCACGACATATTTTTATCGAAAGTTCTCTAATTGTTTAATAAAAATGCTATATTTTAATCAAATGTTATATTCGAGTAAATATTCATTAATCACAATTTTGTAGTTGCTATCGTGTACATTAAAATCTATTCCTATTCAGATCTCGAAAATATTTTTATGAACTTTTGAAAAACTAGTAAGCACAGAGCTCGTGAAAAACTTTTTTATTGGATAAAAATGTTTCGCCCGTGTCACCGTTCAAAATACATTCATGCGCGCTGTCAGATGAAAGAGTTGTTGCAAATCATTCGTTATTCGACATACGTCGCGTTCTCGCATCCTCCCACGATTCTATTAATATCTGCGCGCGTACATGCACGAACACGCTTGTACATTTTTACCATTTATGGATCTCGTAAACATCTAAAGAAGCTTATTCCCATTGTTTTTATCACAGAAATATTACGAGAGCAAGTGAAAGTATGCGGCTTTCACTTATTCTTGTAATATTTTCGTGATATAAAGATATATAAACCATAAAAAGAAAGATATAAAGATATGAAGTAGAAATATCAGATAAATAAAAAATCTCATTTAAATGTCAATTTTGCGCAAATTAATCACATTTGCAAATATAAAACTTATCGCATAATTTATAATTTCATAATGAAGAGGATAGACTGCGTTAAAAATGTATCACCGTAATTACGTAATGTAATTTGTAACATAACAACCTTATTGCAAATAAAGTATTATACACTGGAAAAAGAGTCTGATTGGATTAATTAGAATTCTGGTTGAAAATGAATAAATCAGAATTTTCTGATTGAATCCGTTATAATTCTATTTGCGATAATTAGAATTCTTATTGATATAATCAGAGAATCTTCTAGTTCGTTCATTTTCAAACAGAAATTTTTCTTATCAGTGTAATTTTAAATAATTAATTTGATAAAAATTCGCATGCTCCGCACTTTTACTATGTGGGACAAACATGCTGCATTTAAGAGAATTTCAGAGAAGTAAAGAACTGCGAAGCAAAATACCCTCGCGTGAGAGAAGTTTCAGATTCGTATATCAATTATGCGAGGAATTAATTGCGAGCCACGAAACAGCATGTCATGTTGGCCAGTTTAAAATGTTGCATTGGCCAACAGAGGAAAATAAATTCTCCGTTATATTATGACTTTATTATGATAAAATCATATAGTTTATTTGAATTTTCAAAATCACACTTTTATCTTGTACTCTTATTTTTATTGCTGCATATTATCAACTATTAATTACTACTTCGTCGTAATTAGAACTAAAGTATGTTAATGTAAATATATGTGTGTCATTTAAAAACAATGTTATTCTTATCTAAAAAATTTTACATGTAATATTTTACATTTTTGTATTTTAATATTTCTTTGAAAAATTTAATATGTGCTCGATAGAAAAATCATATTAAATATTTCACTATTCGGTATATTGATGCCAAATAGCTTTCACGTGCCGCGATTATAAAAATACTTTGCAAATATTATATAATATTCTTTCAAAGGACAAAAAGATTTACGAGAATCGTACATTCTGAGAAATACTGAAAAGAAAATATCACCCCACCTATAACTCGGCGTACAATCAGTCGCCAATGCATTACTTTAATATATCACTCCACTACGAACATATGAAAAGGTTAAGACCCTCAACAATTAACAACGTTGAAGTGTTCCAGTCTCACGCCGTTGGATTATTCATCTCTTGATTGAATTATTAAAAATCGCCCTGGTCGCTGCGCGCCGCAAGTCATTGCCGCATGTGTTGCATCATCGTGCATTACTCACATATGTAATTCACGGGCATCATCGCCACGAACTCTCGGGATCGACGAAGTCGCCGGCGACTTATTAATATTAGGATTCATCGAATTAAAAGATTCTTCCATGCCGGAGGCAGTCAAGCATAGATCATCCGATTGCGCCTGACAACAATGGGACGACCGGTACCGAGGCCGAAGTCTTACATTCTATTAGATACTTCTCGACACGGGACTCGTGGCTGATTAGCGAGCAAGAAAGGAGCTGCTGTGAATCGATAATGATCGACGGCATTTAATGACTTACCGTACGACACCGTCAGTCCATTATATTTCCGCGTTGACTTTATGCGAGAGATAGACTTTAATTGAAAATATAATAATAGATTTACATTTTATATTCTGTGCGCCGCGAAAAATAACAATTAAAATTCATTAATTAAAAATATTGATGATAGGCTCAATAAAATTCATTAATTTGAGATAAAATTAAAAGCTGCAAATGGTTCGTTGATAAAACGGCATTAGCTGTGTTTTATTATACGAATGATAACCAACATCGCAACATTTAAAATATATTCGAATAAATTGTACAGTTCTATAAACGAATTGTAAAATAATAAAATGTTAATATTGATATAAATAACGCGAGAGAGAGAGAGAGAGAGAGAGAGAGATGCGGTTAAATATTTGCATTGTTTTTATCGAAGATAAAATAAAATACATCATATATGTACAAATAGTTATCATTTTTTATTTAATCCATTTTTGTGATATCAAATTGCAGTTGCTAGAATATCCGATGCAAATACTAATTTGAATAAAACTGTATAAGGATATATATTTGATGCCACAGATAATTGCAAAATTTAATTTTTACTATCATTCATACTAATTACTTGATAATACCATTGTCAATGCGAATAAATACCAGACAAATGTACGTCGTCGGATTTATTTCCATTACACAAATTGCAATAAAGCTTGGATTCAATCTGTCAGTCAATATTACAAAGGGGAAACCATAAAAAAATATCGGTGTATCACAAGAAAACGTCCGTGATGCTGTTTTTAATTTTAGAAATATGCGACGCGATATTTCGACGAAAAGCAATCGAAATGCGTAATATGCCTACACTTTGTCGAAGATAATTAAATTCGTGCGCACGTGCGCATGCCGCACAAAGGCATATGCCATATTGTACCTCGCGCTACGAATCTTTTATCTTTCCAATTATTCTCATTCGTTAGTCGTTGCCTAAACGCTTTAGAACTTTCTTCAGTTATAGTATTAATTTAGTATTGTATTTGTAGTATTATATAACTGTATAGTATTAATACGATATTTCTATTTTAATTTAAGATATTAAATGCAAAATAATATTAAATAGCACGTAAAATTCTAAAACTATGATTGTAGATTTGCAAAGCTTTTATATATCTTTTATTAAAATCTACAACAATTTATAAAATTACAATACCCCAAATCTTTTTAAACTATAAGATTTCAACAACTCGAAGATACGGGACTTTAAATCCGTGAATACATTTAAATATACAAAATTTTAAAAAAGAAAAAGAAAGTAAAACATTAAAAAAAAGAGCCTAAGATGCAGTTAAAATTTTCTAATTAATTTACAAAAATAACGCTAGTTTACAACAAAAAATTACTTTAAATTAAATCATCAATTTTTTGCACATTAAACTTCAATTATTTCGGAAATCTAATGTGCTAACGAAATTTACAACGTCGTTTTTGGCATCCAAAGATCTGTAAGAAACACCTCGTCTAATTCAAAATAACTTAAGTGAACGTAATTTAAGAAATGTTTAATACCTAATCCTCGGACGTCGAAAGAATCGAAATATCCAGTAGCGCAAAGAAAGAGACGGACAGTTCGTTATAATAATTTCGCCGCGCCAACGGCGACGATTAAAGCAAGCGGTAATCGGTACGATCGTCGCGATTAATCTCCTGCGGAGCAGATACACAAGAAAGGCAGAGTATATACGATCGAGGGATTGCGAGCACCTTCCGTGCACATCCAGTAGCCGAATGAGATACGGCCGACCTTCCCAGCTTTCGCCTCCTCTTCCCTCTTCGATTTCTCTACGCTCGTCCCGCACATTACGGCCCGCGCGTACCGAGTGACGTGAAATTATAATTCCGTAAAATTAACGTTGCATATGTTAATTATTAAGAACCGGTCCGTGGCTCGCGGCCACCTTCAAGGTTCTCCATTCCGTCAACGGAACATGTGTACGTGTGGTGCGCTCGCACGCGAGACGTGATGCACGATGCACATCCTTGCGCGTCGGGGTGGCGTACGGGCTTCGTTTGACCCGCCGATGGTGACGTCCGTGAAATTCAGCGATTCCTCCTGAATAAGAATTCCAAGTCGAAAGAATAATAACTAAAAAAAAAAATTTCTCTCGATTTCAGTTCTTTCCACGTTCTCCAGCCAGGCGCCACGGTTACCGCGACTAATTTCAAGTCCTAACCGGATCTGCATTTTTCGTCACTCCGTGTAGCGCTCTCGCGATAATATAGAACCTTGGAAAGAGGTGAGTGATGTGTTTTTTCACGGTAAGAAGTCGTATAAAGAGGACGATTGTTCCGATTCTAAGGTATCGAGAGCTTTCTTGTGCGCGAAGCTCATGCCTCACGCATGCAAAATCAAGGAGCGAACACCAAGAAACTGGCTTAGTCGGCATTATTGATCGATGGTTTCCACATCTGTGCGAATCAAATTGAGGTCTGGAATCGAGAGAGGAATCATCTCGATGAGGAGGAGGAGGAGGAGGAGGAGGATGCATTAGGCTGCGGTTGTGTGCCGCAGGCAAACAAATCCGCAGGGTACATGGACGGCACAGTATGTACAAAGCCGGTGTTGTCCGTCGTGTCAATAACGGCCGACGAGAGAAGAAAATACGCGCGTTTGGTCGGCAAACGCAAGCCGTTTTAAAGCGAGGGGGTTCGCGATTTACGGTGCCGATCTCTTCGCGCGCGCTCTCTTGCGAGAACAAAAGCCGGGGCCGTTCCAGAGCGGAAAATCGCTTCGACATGCGCTATGCGCTCGATGGCACGCCGCGAGTAATGGCGCGAGGAAAATGGGAACGCGGCCGGGCGGGGAAGCCCCGAGCGTTTGCCGAGGAAATCGGCGTTTCGCGTTGAATCTATTAAAGTACCACGAGTCTCGCGAACGAGCTTCGACACTTAACTCTCCAGCTCAATAACAATAGTACTCTGTTACAATGCGGCGGTATGCATCCGACGTAGAGACGCGCACATTACAATATCAAAACCGGAAAAAAAATCCGCCGTTGAGTGGCGAAGAATGTACTCAGACTTCTCTCAGAGGAGATGAAAAATTCTTCTCTCGCGATTTACGCTGCGAGTGTTGGAGGAATGTTCGCAATACGCGAGTCTTGACAGGGTTAAGATATTTATAAGCTGAGAAAAAAATCTGATCCAATAAGTAAAAGTTACTTTTTAGTTCTTTATGAATTACTTAACTTAAAATGTCTTTTACTGCGATATTCTTTTACTTGCAATGTCAGTTTTCTAAAAAAAATATATAAACTTTGAATGTAAAATTTATATTTTCTCTTTTTTTTTTTTTTCTTAAATTTGGATCAATTTCAGTTGCAACGTTTAATGTTCAGAATTAAGATATCGTGGCGCAAAACAGCTTTATCTATTTACAAACTACTAGCTAATAAACTCCTACAGAAAGTTTGCATGAAATTAAAATAAAATTAAAGGCACGAAACAAAGTAGCTGCGTAATCTCGCATTCATATATTTAATATGTAGTATCACTGAAAAAAGTAATAATAATCAAGATGGCAGTTTCTAAAGCTTTGATAAAATAATTTTAATCAAATGTTCAATTAATATAACGTTAAATAACGAAATCAACTAAAATATAATTTTATTTTCCTAAATATTTCATTATTATTATTAAACGATTGTTTACTATTATTACGTTTGGTAATACATATTTACTAAATATTGCACCAATATGCTGAACAAAATACATTTGGTAGTTTTTACTAGACTTTGTTCTAAATGTAGCGGTACGACTTTAGCTTCTTAAGAAATTAATTACTGACAGTCGTCACGGTCAGATCACACGTCGTTATAATAGTTAATTAGTTAAGTTCCTCAAATAACGAAAAGAAACATAGATTCCTGGAAGAGATAAAAATAGAACGTATCTGCGCTTCAGAAAAATACTCTTGATTTAAGTCTCCGAATTGAATTCGAAGAAATTCTTCTTGTGGGAAAATCAAATTTTTTCTATAACATCTTTCTTTCGGATAAAACAGAAATGTTCGCTAAGAGAGAAAAAAACACGATTTACAAAATCTCCCCAGAAACTGAATGTGCGATTCGTTGCTAACATTCTTCGAAAACTATGTGTTATTCCCGTTTAAAGTATAGGAAATCTTTTAGTAAACAATTATATTTTATTCAGATAGAAGCTCTTGAAAAAATCAATTGGAACAAAAAATGGAAAAATTATAATTTTCATGTGATGTATTATCCAAAATATATATTTCAAAGACATTTTTAATTAAAGTAAAATTTTCTAAACCGAAAGAAAACTGTTTAGTATTTGTAACTATAATTGCATAGTAAAATAATTATGATTACGAGTTCCATTTTCATAGTTTTTACTACTTAAAATATTAGCAATAATTATATTTATAGTTCTTTATATAAAAAAATATATATTCGGCCTCGAAAACAACTATAAAACAATCGGAGCCAACTATATATTTGTTTACATATGTAAAGCTATAAATAGGTATAGTTATTACTGCTAACATTATAGTTAAAAATATCAAACATTTTTCTTTCAGTGCATCAGAAGCAGTTTGATTTGTAAATGTTCTATGAGTTTAAAGCCTTCTGAATACAACGTTGGAACAGCAACGTAACGGATTATTGAGTAAAAGAATAGACAATGGTATATAAAAGCATTGGAGAAAATAGCGGACTCGAAAATAAGACCCAGTGGTTTCTCAATAAACGACACGAGACACGAGATCGAAATCGAAGGGAGTCGCGATAAGACCCGCGCTTCGAGCTTCCGTCGTTGTGGCGGACGGGAACAAACGGTATACGTGAGCTTTACCGATATATACGTGCCTCGCGGTTCGTTAAACGCGACTGCCACCGACCGAAACAATGGCTTGTACACGTGTGTCGTGTGTTCGATCCGACGAAGGGGGGACCCTGACGCGAGAGCGGCATAGCGATAGCAAGCGTATAGGGACGGGCCGAGACGTTGTTGTCGTCTTCTTACGCCGTCGGCGCCGCGCCGGTGCGTATGTATAATAACTTCCGGTCGCGGTTAATTGTTTCCTGCCGATAAAATAATTAAATCTGTCCGCGGGACGGTCGTTCTCTCGAGGTAAACGCGTGCGAACGTTGCGTGATGTCAACATCGGAGAAACGCGATTTCCCGTCATGGAAATAACCAGAAATGGGGAGGTCGCTCGTATGGCTTTTATTGTTACGGCTTTTATTGCAACTCGAAATGAGTCAATACACGTTGGCGATTCTTTCAGTGAACAAAATGTAAATACAAAACGGAAAAGCAGAAATATGAGATTTAATTTCTCTTTTATTGTAGAGGAATATTTATTAAAAACGTTTACTGTATAAATTCAGGGTTACCACAGAAAATGAATTTTAAAATTCCCTGATTTTTCCAGACTTTCCAGATGAAAATAGAAAATTTTCTATGAGTAATATAAAATATGTAACTTTTAACATTTAGACTTAGTACTTGACTATAAACGTCAGATGTAATATTTAAAAAATTATAACAATTATTTGGAATAGAAGCAATTTCAAGGAATTGTGAGCAAATTTCGCGCGCGCGCGCGCGCAATTCCAGACTTTTTTATATTTTCCCCTGACTTTTTACTCGGTTTTCCTGATTTTCCAGGTCTGTGGGCAACCCTGAAATTTGTTGGAATAATATTGATAATAAAATTATTTAATATCCACACAAAAAGAACAGTACTAAAGTATCTAAAAATTTAGTTAGATACAGAAAAATAATCTTATTAAACCATCAAAATAATTATGATTGGTTGATCTCTTACGATTCAAAACTTATTATTCCTGTTATATTTCGGGATTTATGTTTGAATGCCCTACATAATTTTAATATACTCAGAAAAATATATACTCAAGTAACAATTACTTGTTTTAAGTATTTCAAAAGTTCCGCAAATCTATCATAAACATCAAATTTATTTAAAATATCTGTGAATATTAGTGAGTTTAATCAAAATTATTAAAGTAAATTCGATTTACTTGTTACATATAAAGTCGCTTTTTCGATCAATTTTATAATATTCTTTAAAAGAAAATAAATTCTTGTTACGAATACATAATAATGAGTTTTTCTAAAATTTGTAATAAGTATTATACATTTTAAAATTATCATCAAGATAATTCTTTGTTAAAGATAATCGTTACTTAAAAGGAAAAAAGTAAATTGAATAATCACTTTTCTAAGCAACGGAATGATATTTTTATGTGTGCGGTCCAATAAAATTCAAATTTCAGATATGTGTGAAGAGAATATGTCTGGTATAAAATTAGCAGCATCAAAGTCGGGAGAAGCTCTTAGAATGTAAGGAATTGATCGGGGAGTATCGGAAAGGCATTGCCTATCAGGAAATCACCCAGGCAGGAGACATCTGCGCTGGTCCGGAAGGATCGAATCACTGTTAACCGCAGGATTCGATGTAATTGCGCTGAATACGCGCCGGGTTGAGAAGTCAAACGCGAGCGCTCGCGCGTAACGTTTAAACGGTGATTACGCGTATACTTTGTCGAGGAAGATCGACAAGCTCGGTCTGTAGTTGCGGTCGGTGTGGCGAACATCGTTTAATGACCGTAAATTTCCACCTCTCTTGTCTTTGTGGACTCCGGGTCTACACGCGCCGTCGAGTACGATGTCACGTATGAAGACGCCGACGCGGGATAATACGTCAGGAGGCGCGAGCAGCGTGAAAACTACGCGTATCGCACACTTGTGCGTAATCGGATTGATTAAGAGGGTGCTGGAGTCTTCTTTTTTACCGATAAA
This sequence comes from Trachymyrmex cornetzi, assembly GCF_001594075.2. Taxonomy (NCBI): domain Eukaryota; kingdom Metazoa; phylum Arthropoda; class Insecta; order Hymenoptera; family Formicidae; genus Trachymyrmex; species Trachymyrmex cornetzi. Next base: position 273,483 of record NW_017295839.1, read on the forward strand.
GCAAGCGTTTATGTTAAATGCAATATTCTACGAATTAGTTGCACAGAATAAAAATTCCTTCTCCACGATTGAAATATCCGTACTAATGTACCTGCTCCTGGTGTGTTTTGTGTCCAAAGCTGAGAAAAATAATAAATTACAGATTTCTGTATCCATGTGCTATTAGCTCACCAAACATTTATTTCGTGAAAAAATTGTACGCACGTTATATGCTCGAAATTAGGGCAGGAGCATATGTAGAATAAAAAGACGAATACAGTCATATCTTTAGAATTTTGACGCCTAAATAAAAAGATAATTGCATTCTACGAAATTGTGTGTCTAGCGCGTGAGAAATCGACGATGTGTGTGTGTGTGTGTTGTACGACAGTTTAGACTGTTTAGCCATGAAACCGAGCAGTATTTTAGTTGATCTCTTTTTAAGAGATGGCGGTGCAATATGTTAGATAAGGACAGATGAATGCGTTTGAGCGAGACACAACAATATATAATATGTATAAGAAATGAATGAAAGATGTCACTACTGTCGAATTTGGAATTTAAAAAAGTCTGTACTATCGACCTTGATTAACTTCGACCGTCACCACTCCAGCATCCCCTTAAACGCGAGAATATGGAGATAACGAGAAATATAGGTGAAACTCCCGACTGCTTAAGAAATTGCGCAGGACAAGCAAATAGTTTAGGAGCAGACAGTTTGGAAGATTAACTAATCTGCGATTATATATTCGCAAAACCTGTAGTATCAGGAAAAAAGAATTATTAATATACTTCGTACATAAAGAAGTCTAAAAATCGCAAAAATCGTAAAAAACAGTCTAACACATATTTGTATTAAAACCAATTCTTAAAATTTATTAAAATTTTAGATTGAATTTTTAACATATTCGAATATTAATATAATTATATTATTTGAATATTTTGTGTTAAAAAGGATATTCAATGTTTCTTAAGATAACACAATTTATTAATAAGTGGAAAAATTATATAAAAATCATGTAGTTTTCAATTTAAATGTATTAATTTTACTAAAAAAGTATGCTTCCTTAACACGAAAAATCATTTTGACACAATTTGTTGTGATTTTTCGTGTTAATTTTTTACCAATATATACCCGTTATTTTTTAATGTATTCATTTTAAGTTAAATTAACCCAAAAATTGGAGTGGATTATTTAAAACATGTGAAAAGTGTTAGATTTAACACGAATTTTCCAAATGTGTTTATATATTCAGTTCCTATGACATTAAAGCCAATCTAATAAATATTAAATGTTTCGTGCAACAATTAATATAATGTCTATTAATATAAAGAATAATAGGAAGAATGTTTGCAATTTCATTTTACAGAAATTGAGGAATTGTGATTGTCCTCCCTGAAAGACGCGAAATTGCTAGTCGTCACGGTCGCCTGCATCCATCGATGCAACATCGACGTTGCACTAACTGAGTGCAATGCACGATGCAAACTTGGTGTAAAGGGGCGCACACATAATCGATATTGCAGACGATATAAACAAGAATTCTAAATACTGATAGTAACTACTAATTATATATAAGAATCCATTTATCGCCAGTAATAAGCGATATCCGATAACACTCGAAAAAGATTTAATCGTGGTACTAGAAATATGTACTGTGTAAAGGTATGTATCAATCGCACATGTGTACGTATGTGTGTAAAGACCTTAAAAAGACAAAGAGATATGCAACAAATCCTAAGCGATAGCCTGGCGCGCTTGCTCGATATCTTGCGATCCAGGTACAACGACCGGGAATGCAATGTACGACTACCACGCAAGCACCTACAAGCCGTGAGCGTCGTTCGGCTTGTTTGTGCAATTGCGCGTGCACACGCACATGCGTAAGTGATGGGAGGAGACGCGTGATGTTCCTCGTGTAACGCTAATGCACGAAAACGATCGCTAGAATCCCACAACACACTAAAGTTAGAGCCTCAAAGTGACCCACGATTTGCTTCGCTGTGCTTGCCGAGCGAGTAGTAAAAGACACTTTACGTGTTGTGCTAGAAAACGTACTTAAAACTTTTGTTCGATCTTGTACGATATTTTTTAGGCAATTCTATTTTTAATATTTACAGATATAAACGATTTTGTTGAAAATCTAAAAACTTAGATACAGATCTAATTCAATTTGAGAAAACTCAAGTACTTGTAATGAGCAACGTTTGGACTAATTACTAGAATGTCCAAAAAGTTTGGACATTCTAGTAATTAGTTTTCTACATAATTATTTCGATGATTTGACAGAATTATTTTCAGATCTGTATCTACATAGTTAAATTTTTAGATATTTATAATATAGTAAAACTACTTTTTTTTTGTATTTTCAAGGTATATAATATTTTCTGCTTTTTTTCTCATCATTATTTAATTTTACTAAATCTCAGAGTTCGAAGAATAACGGTGAAATTAGAGAATTGAATTGTTTATTGACTACTGAATTAATTAGATTTTGATTGAAGTGTTTCTCTGTAACCGACACATTATGTATTTCCACGAATTTCCTTCCACTGCACTTTATGGCAATGCGTAGGCGCTCGGCGATATTTACTGCTAAGTAGTCGACGCGATCTTGCCGGGTGGCAAGAAGATACACACGTCTGATCGTATGTATCGGATTGCCGGTAAATCTTTGATGGATTTCATTCTGTTATTATGTCGCGTGGAAGGAAGATTGCGTTTAAATCCATCAGTTGTCGAACGGCCCGAGCCTGTGTATCGTTTAGCCTTGTAATGAAATCTTTAGACCATTAGAATCTGTAAAGCAGTTCGCTAAAGTTACATAACAAGCAGAGAGAGAAAGAGAGAGAGAGAGAGAGAGAGAGACATGAAAAAATATAAAAAATGTATATCCTTGAAAATTTTTAATTTAAGCAATCTCAAATTTTGAGATTTTTAAACATACGCAAAAAAAATTTTGTTGAATTTCTAAAAAAAGTATCTAAAATCAAAATTACGTATACGCTCAATAATAATATTTTGATGGTCTAACAAAATTATTTTCCGATCTGTATCTAATTAAACTTCAGATACTTAAACAAGACTGTTTTTTCAAGACATGAAATTTTGAAATATCTAATAAATATCTAATTGTTATTTCTTCTCCAAGATTTGAATTGGATAAGCAAAATAAAGATAAATTAATAAGAAAAATCAATATTCATGTGCGCGTATATGTATTTTTCAATCTCGTGGGATTATTTATGATCGCGGATGCGTATAAACCTCCCGCGACCCATACTTAATATAGATTCGCGCAACAATAACAGTTTGGATGAATGTATTAATCCCATATACCCAGGTAAATCTGTGAAATTATAATCGCGATAATAACGCAAAAGCTACGGGAGATTATGGTGAATTTTGCGTTTCCCAATGTAAATGGTCTTTTATGCGATATTTCATGGAACTGGAGCGCTTTCAGAATTCGCGAGATCTTTTGACCTTGTATAATTGCAGCGAGACCGCGGCTTCTTCTCTTTATATCCCTCATATTCTCTCCATTTCTTTTTCAATGCGTCGTAATACGCGCTTCGTTCTAGCGTGAGATTTTATTAAACGAAAGAGAAACAGTCGCCTGGTCGTCATAAATTTCGAAAAACGGCGAATATATAGACGGCCGGCATTAAACGGCGAGCAGAAACGCGATACGTGTTCTTCGTAATTTTTACGAGACGTTCAAGACGAAATTTTTTCTTCCTTTATAGAGCATTCTTCGTGTATTCCGCTGATGCAGGATTCTATTAAAATTGTCGTTCGACTGCTATAAAGCCACGCAAACACGTTCGCTATGCGTAAATAAATAATAATGGCTCACGCAGGGCGCACACTTATATCCGATATGCGCTGTGCCCTAATTGCTTGTACATTAGAGAATCTGTTTTTGCAAAATAAATTACTTCCCGTATATATGACGAGATCACAGTTATTACGAAATCTCATGCATAAAGTACGTCTATTTATATATAAACGCTATTTATGTATATTTATGAGCTCTCCATTTGGAGACTGATTGATTACATTATGTAGTTATAATTTCTTCATCAAGTATGTATATTATGACGTCGCAGTATTATAACTTCCTCCTCTTAAATTACAAATTTTTCAGTAAGCGCAAAATCTTTGAAGATGAACGTTATACTTATCAGAGCTTATCGGTAAAATGAGAGAATTAAATTTCTTGAACTGGAAATTGAAAGATTGTCGTAAAAATATTATTAAGTAAACATCAAGATCCATTTGATCGAATATCGCCTTCTTCATTTCTCAATCGATTTTTCATTTATTAGAATTAAATTTCTTTGGAGACGTTAAAGATCCTCGATACGTGATGCTATTATCGATATATAATTCGTAATGGCAGTATTCACGTCACACGTGTTCGGACCACACATTTAGCGGCTAAGTGCGGTCGTCCGATGCCAAGTGTCGCCTAATACAAAGATCGCGTTCAACGTCAATATGCCACCAGAATCAGATAGTCTCATTTAGCGTTAAACGCGTGGCGCGAATATGGGCTCCGGAGTGCTCTCACCGTGGCTGTTGTAACGCAGGTTACAGCGCGATAAATTACGAAGAAGGGCAACATGCGCCGTATCAGAAGGGTCAAGATCGCTTCAGCGGAGAGCCTCGGAATACCAACGATCTCGCGAACACGCGGCGGGTCTGTTTGCGCGTTTCGCGTATTCGCCCACGTTCCAGTTCGAAGGAATAATTATAGGTCTCGGTACGAAAGGAGCAGAGAAAAATAAGAGAGGAGAGAGAGAGAGAGATAAAACGAAATGAGTTACCGGTGGTAACAGTGGCCGATGTATCTCGGAGCCCACTGAAAAATAAACGGGAACACCGCTCGCGTTCTCGCGACTCCCAGGGCATCCACGACGGAGGACTGCACGCGTGCAACGTATCTTCTTATCTGATACGTCCGTCGACGTGCAATCCCTGCGATGGCTCCCAAATGCGTCGCTCGCGGCTGCTCTCTCAGGAGGCAATTCTCTTCTGCGGCAATTACGTGGTTGATAAATCGACAACATTTCGGTCGACGGCCATGCGATCCATAAGGTTCACGTCTCAATCGCTGTTTTAATCAACCGTGAAGAACGAGGAATGTGAGTAACGTTTCCTTTTTGCGAAAGCGTGGATATATGTATAGATTTGTAATGAGAGGGAAGATAAAGTCACAGTTATCTGGCGCCGTGAAAAGGACGAAGTAAACAAGTTAAAAATTTATTAACACTCTAATGATAGGGTCGATGTTTGCAAAGTGATCCTTCGGCTTCGTTAGTCAAAATATTTTTTATTTTACTGCAGCAATTATTTAAAGTAAACTTTATTATATTCTTTTTTTATAAATATTAATAACTATTTTATATAAAGCAGAAAATAAAGTTTCACGTTATTATTTACTTTTTTTCATCTATTTACATTGATTAAATGAAATGTACACGATAGAGCATCAAGTAGAATTCGATCACACTTTTTGGAATTAGGACTGTTACTTTTGACAACTTTGAAGGTTTAAAAGAAATCGAATTTTCGATATTAATTTCAAACTTCGAAGCATCAAGTTAATCTTGAAAATTCGAATCTTTTTAAATCTTCAAAGTTGTCAAAAGTAACAACTCTATTTTGGATACGTTCTGAAAATCCATCGTACTCTTAGAAAATTAACCATGCATTTTTTAATAAAAGAAAATTAATAACAAAAATATATAAAATAAAAGATGTCGATTAAAAAATGTTGTCCCGAATAACGTTTAATTTTTGAAAAAGAAAAGTTTCAATTAGAATTATCCGATAAAATCTAAAGGCCCATAATATTCACAATTATTGGATCGAATTATTTTTAATCTAATAAGTGCAGATTAAAAATAATCGCAGCGCAAGTCGCTGCGCGTTTGCACGCTCTGTTCTCGTCACACGCACCGTTGACCGATGACCGGGTTCGATCCATTAAGCTGTCCATTTAACGACTGGTCGAAACAATGTGATTAATAACGGGACCACACCCCGCGTCATAAAGTACGCCGCTAACGAATGCTTCATAACATTCGTTGACAAACGTTAGTCCATAATTATGAGTCCGAGATTGAGCATCGTGGGATTCCGTGATGAATCCCTATTACTACCGAGATTTATGACGATCATCCTCCACATTAGTAAAGCATATATGAGATTAATGATCATTACGGCGCGTTGGGAAATTGTTAAAATGATTAACTTTTAATGAGTAATGCGGCATTGTGCCCTTGTAAGTCGTTTATTTCTCGGCCATTGACTTCGCGGTCACTTATTTCAATTTTCTCCCAGCGAATGATTCGATTGTTATTTACGCATAATATAGAACTATAGAATGAAAGAATAAATTTTAATTATAGAATGAAAGAATAAACTGTTACCATTTTAATAACACGCCATTTTCTTATAGATTATATAGACAAGAACATTTTCGTAATAATTGCGAAAGTTTAATTAAACACTTCAAGTTTTACATTTAATTTTTATTTTGAAAAATGTTTCAGATCCACAAAAAAAAGTTCGATAGCTGCACAATTTATCGAATCAACTAAATTTCGCGATATATTTGTATCAGAGGCGATACTCTCGCGCGTTCTGGGGCTGTTTTTGTCAGTTTCAAACAACGGAAATGTTCGCTCGCACCGTGACGCGTGTTATCGACAAGGTATCAAGCGCTGTATCCCCCACGAGCGACGTCGCTATATCCCAGAGATTGCAGCGATATGTTGCACACATGTAATCCGGCACTGTTATTATAGGGAGTAGCGTCGAAACAGAACCATCAATTAGTTTGAAGTGAGACAAAGCCATTTCCGCACGCGGCGGCGAGTCTCTCGCAAATTAATTCCTGCCAATTCTCAGAACGGATAAAGCTTCCTCTAGCGAGAACCGAGTATTCGCCGCCGTGATTAATTTAACACGTTGACCGACAGTGACGAGTGTAACTAACGTGGTGAAGTTCATCCCGCGATGTGACGGGCTAGGTCTTCGCGCGCTTTTAATTCACGTCGGTTACATCAAAGCGTCTCGTTTTCCCGGGTAACGCGTTTAAAGCGAAATAAATTCCTGCATTGTTATTTTTTTATTATTTTTCATATACAATAGATCCCTCAGATGTGCCAATATGTGTTGATAATAAGATTTAAAAGTTTGATGGAAAAAACATTTTACTGAAATATTTAAAAATTTAGCTGGATATAAATTTGAAAATAATTTTGTTAAAATAAACTAATTATGTAGATGAATATCATAATACTTTTTATAGTATTATTCATCATGCTTGAGTTTTTTACATATTTATTTGAATGGAACAATAAATTTACTTTCAGTATCTGTCTAAATTTTTGAATATTTTAGTAAAATTTTCCGTGTGTATATTGAGAAAAAAATTGTTTTATTTGAATAAATTAATTTAGTTATCTTTATTTCTTTCGTTGGAGATTATATAATATATTTAAATCAAATAATGTGACTTAAATACATTCTTCATCAAAAAAATTAAATAAACTAGAAACAAACAATTTTTTTCTCAGTACTCACTTAAATTCATAGTATCGTATTTAACCTAATTTAAATTATCATTGTTTCTACTTAAGGTATTATTATTTTATACTAAAACAATGATTATATTTGACACTATTGAGCAGCGATTTAAATTAGATAAAATTAGATAAATTTGACAGTATAAATTTAACAGTGCACATCATAGATTTACAAAGAATTATAAAATGACCGATAAAATATGTTTTATGTAAGTTATTGGTTACAATACGAGACTATACGAAATTTCGCACATCTTTCTCTGAATGTTACCACAGAAATGTCATTTTAACGCGTCATCCTTGCGTTATTACCCTCAACTTGAAATAGACTCGTGCGAATATAATGCCGGAAATCGCTGGTTTTTCCTACTCAAGTTGCGGTATGTCACGTGCGGAATGGTATTATAGGCACGTCGTAATATGTGATTCGATGGGGAACATAGTAATGAGTTGTGATTTTGCAACTGCTAAAATAGCGATAACAACTGCATCCGTTCGGGACACGCGCGCGAAGATATTCCTCGCCGGATGAGCTATAAATGGAATTAATGGAACGTAGTAAAAGCTAATAAAAACATGTCTCTGTCGTGGTAAATATTTCACGTCAATCCTGGTTCAATTTTATAGTATGAAAACGAATAAATATCGACAGTAATCTAAAGTACGTAAGATGAATGGAGTAATTCGTATAAGATATAAATATAAATTAAAATGTACGATAGCTGATATTCATAGTTTGTTCTTATCTTTAAGTACGATCTTAAAATGTCATAAACCAATCACAGAGCTATATTAATTAAGCTGCATCTTAAGATATTACTCGAGACGATCTTAAAGTAAAAATGGATTACGAATACCGGTCGATGTTATTTAAAAAAAAAAATAACGTAATCCGTGTCTGTTTCAATACAGGAAACCAACGCGAAACATCAAAAACAGAAATCATGGCACGTTCGATACCGTATATTTCTTCGATGACCTGTATTACGGCACTGACGTGTCCACTTAAGATACACGAAACGTAACCGATTATGTTTGTGAAATCATACGAATGCGAATTGAATTTAACGAACGTATTTAAGAGTCGTCAAATTGATTTACGATGTCATCTAAAATATGGCTGACGTTGCAAGCATCAAATAAGTTTCAAATAAATTACGTGTTAAAGTAAAATATAGTTTCCGTCTTTCCTTATGGGCCTTCTACAATAAGCCATTAGTCATAAATCAAAAGTCAGAAGCTAAAAATTGACAGTCGTGAATTTTTAGCTTCTGACTTTTCATTTATCACTAATGGCTTATTGTAGAAGGGCCATTACATATCCTAATACAGAAACAATCTTTAAAGGCTAATTCTTTCATGTTAATTTCTTGTATAACGGCTGTGACACGCGATCGGTACAACCATGAATCCGAGAAATTATATTGCAATTTCTATCGAGATGTGACACAATAATCCTCCTGGCTATGTTCCAAAATTTATTACCAGCGCTAAGATCTATACTGTCTATGTAACGTGCATTATAGATTTTCAGCACTTGCAATGAATTTTGAAACACATCTCCTGTCACGGTTGATCCTGGCCGATATTCATAGTCGGATCTTATATATAAGACCGTCTTAAGTACAATCTTAAAACGTTATAAAGCAAGAGAACCATATTAGCATCTTAAGACATTACTTATTAATAAGACGGTCTTAAAATAAAAACGGATTATAAATAATAATTCATGAATGATTTTTCGATTTCACCGAGCGATATCTAAATGCATTCAACTCGCTTGATTTTTTCCGGCCTTGCATCCTACCGACGTAGTTTATACACACTTCGTGCATTCGAAGACATAAAATGGTGTAGCAAAAATGGCAGAAACCTTTATCAATAACGAGAATTCCATCTGCGACGAGCTTTGCAAAATGCTATATATCAAGAGACTTCGTATCGCGTAATCTTTTTCTTTCGAACTAACTTTGAGTACTTATCACTATTCACGACTTTCCCAGCAACTTTATACGTGTCAGGTTGTCCGACTCTGGCGTGGCAGCGAAGTCGGCGACATCGTCGTCGCCTGACAGGCTCGTAAAACTCGTCGGGCGGATAAGAGCGCGTGTAACCCATTTTTTTCGAAATTATCTTACGATGCCGGAGTCCCCGAACCGCCCGGTGATGCAGCACAATAGCCGCTTTATGCTCCGACCGACTGCATCGCCGTGGAGAGGAAGGAAATTTGTAAACGTGCACGGAGGTTTACACGTTACGATATACACTTGTCGCCACAAGATTGTTACACTGTCACCTATAGGACTAGGTGAGAGAACGCGTTATCGCGGCACGCTTGGACGCAAATGACGCAATGTCGCCGGTGCACGTGCGCGACGCGATTACGCAACACGGCCGACTCGCCGCGATTACGCTGTTAAATGACATTCTATGCTAATTAGATCTTGTCGGTCTGTGACCGTGATTATGTTTACAGAATGCAACAGCAATTGCCAGGATGGCCCGATCAAGAGTTTGATAAATGGAATAGCTTTATGAATAACTTTCATAGATAGGGTAATGAAATTTTAATATAATATATTATAGGACCGTATATGTGATAACACAAACTATAGAAATGAAAGCCTTAAGGCTTTGATTTATATAGTCGGTGAAATTTTAAATTTTAAACACTTTGCTTCAGAAATATCTTAGGAAATTTCACGTCTTAAAAAATGTGATACTATAAAATAAATTTATATGCGGTTTATATAAATTCTACATTAGTATACTTATAGGTTTTTTTTTAAACAAATGTGAATACTTTGCTTGTCAAATATATTAAAACTTATATTGTGGGATTTAAGATGTAACGGAAAATATTCAGGATAAAACTTGCTGTTTGTAGATGGATATAGGCATATATTGTTCTATAAGACATAAATAGGCACAGCAAGAAGTGATATCAGCGACTACCTGATTTTGGTGACGATGCTTGTTTCTTAAGAAAAATGTTTTGGCTGTACAATGTCAGCTAAAACTATCAGCCAAAAAATCAGATACAAAGCCAGTATCAGCTAACATCAGCCAACAGATTTTTGTCGTAAATACATCTGAAACTAACTGCAAAAAAAACAAAACAATAAATAATTTGGCTTATAATGGCTTTATGCAGAGAAATGATCATATTTTACTGCAGCTTTAGATAAATAATTTTAGACGAGTAAGATTCAAATGAACTTTTGTAAAATATTTATTAGAGTTTTATTAGTATGTATATGAAAAAGTTGATTTAATTTGTAATGCTAGAATCTTATCAAATTTGCAAATATATTCTACAAAACGCGATTATACAAAAGAATTACGACAAACATAAAAATTAAATAATTTTTAAACTAATAAGATAATTATGCTCAAATTTTACAAAGATACTCAGGCATAATAATAGAACCATCTATGAAATGTTTATATTTTTAATAATGCTTTGATGTGTGGCACATACATCTTTAAGATTTCTGTTTATTCATCACTATATTATATCTCAGATTGCTAGAAGTGAGAAAATACGCAATAAAAATTCTTACAAATTACATAAAATATATGACAAAAATATATTTCAATAAATACTTACAATCGATTTGTAAAGTATACAAAAAATTCTACTTTTATTTTATTAACTAATAAATAATCTAGAAATCAAGTATGTATAATAAAAAACGAAATAAGTTATATTTACAACTATGACAAGTATCAAATTAATTATATATAACAATAAATATGATTTATTTCCTTCCTAAAATAAAAGGAGAGTACCGTAAATTTTGTAAGTCTATTCGATCGATAGCAAATGTTTTAATTTATTGACAAATATTTCTATTTGAATACGTATTTTGTAACAATTTTTATTATGTATCTTCTTGCTTCGGATGTTGTAATCTGAGATAGTGGTGATGAGTAAACAGGAGCTTTAAAGCCTACACATATTACATACGCATGTCTAGGCACGCTTGTTTCTACCTTCCCAAAGATTTTCGAATATAATAATGATTCTACAATATTTTATAACATTAAATAAGCTGTAAATGATTGCCTAATTGTGATTAATTTCAAATGAAGAAATTAACTCTGATATTCTAGCACTATGTGCATCATTAACTTAATTTGATAAAATCGTTATAAATCTAAAGTATAACGACGTTATTAGAAATGCAAAGAGAAAAATGTTATGGAAAGCGGCACTTAATTTACAAGACCATTAATAATAATTTCCAAATTAAATGAAAATTACTCTCATGTTACTACCATTCGCCTCATTCGATCGGGACGCCATTGAAAACGTCAGGACAAGAACGTGAGAGAGTATTAAAGTTAAAACGGGCGCCTCTCCCCGCGTCGATCGCGCGCGCTGTAAATTACAGGCTTTGCGGTAAAAGTTCGTGACGAGTTTGAGGAGGCTATGTAAATCCGCTATAAATAACAGCGGCAAAAAGTGAGAACCGGCGCGACGGCGGCCTCCGTCAATATCCGCCAGTTGATGGGAGTCTTGTCGTCGCCGATGCGATTAGCCCGACGCGAGAGGAGGATCCGCTCGCGTTTCAGCCGCGTCGTCGAAAGAAAGGCCAAGTGCCCTGGCCTGCCGGCTCGCGCCTGCTGTTCGTGATTCCGCGCCTAAGTAAAGCCGTTAACGCCTGCTCTCCACGAGCGATGCGTTAACGCAGCGGTACGTAAACGCATCGCTCAATGTTAAATTGATGCTCTTGACCCGTTGATAACGCACGGGGGTCTCTAAACTCGTTTACGCGCTCGCCAGTCTTGGCACCGAGTAGTAATTTAGAACTCCCGCTCCTCTCCGGGAGTGACGCGAGCGTGCGTTTATTTGGACGATCTTCGCCGACGTTGCAACTTGCTACTTCTCGTCAGTGCAACTCGTCTCTTCTTGCCCCTCAAGTTTAAACCGCCACTCTACATCGCGCTGAGTTTGAGTGCTGCGGTGCGGAAGTTTCTCGGTATACGTTCGCCAGATTAACGCACGAAGCGAAACAGATACCAATTAAGTTTACGGACTGAAAATTGCACCTTTATTTTAACAATATAAATACAAATTATTAGGAACATGGTATAAGTTTAACCTTCCGTCTGCAATTTGGGTTCTTCTCGCCCAGTCCAAGTTTTGTTTGCTGTTCTAGACTTTCAAAAAAATGTGGAAAAATTTTGGAATCATTTTTGACATTTCTCTATTAAGTTACTAAATAATTTGTAACTTAAATGTCAAAACCTTTATTTAATAAAAATTGAAATTTGGGTAGAAATGAGGAAGAAATTTGAGAGCGAATTTCACTCGTGCCAAAAAAGATTCAGAGTGTAGACAAAGGATTAAGGAAATATCTTTGTTTCTCCATCGTGTCGTATCAAAATTGTAAGGTGTAGAAAAATTCAGGAGGGAAACTTCCGCATAGAATACACGTGTTCGACGGGCGCGTGCAATGCGTATTCCGTCAGCGTTGCCGTACGCAACGCGACGATCTCGACAACCGCATGCCGAATGAGCCCTCGACCGTTTGCTCGTGGTGCTCGTACAATAGGCATTCTGCGACAAGGAGGAGCACAATCGACGCCGACAAAGCGCAGGAGGGAGAATGACGAGAATCGGGATCTGAATTGATAGCGAACTGGGAGAGCACCGCGGATATGCGTCGCAGCATTAAACATGCAGTCATTGCAGTCGGTTGGTACACAGCGGATGGCGGTGCAACCCGACACGATTCGTTGGCCGTGTTAGATGGAATTTCCGAGTGGCCACTGCCCTCCCGAGATTCGTTTGACGCGCGCCACTAGGAATCCCGTAACAGGAAACTCGAAAATTTCAAGTTCTTCAAACGAAATTAATTTAATTCCGATCGGTTCGACAGCAAGCTTCGTCGTAGAGAGGTCCGATGGACGGTGGTTTCCAATCGATACTAAAAGTATTGTGTACACGCGAAGGAATTCGTTTGCTCTCTCTCATGGTATTTGAACATGCGTTCTTGTTTCGCTACTTGATACAGCTCGTGTTTTTCCAAATTTTTATCTTCGAAGTTTATAATACATTAAAAAAAGAATCTCTGGTAATAGCTATCGAGTGTTGAGTGGAATAATTTTAATTAAATGTTCGGTTAATATAATAAAAAATAATATTAATATAAATATAAAACTCAGGCAAATAAGAGCTAGAACACAGTTATTATTTGTGGATAATCATACAAAATTCTTTTCTTCTTTAATTCATACAAGTCAAGAAGAAAAAATCAACGTTTCAGTTGTTTTATTTGCAACCATCTTCAGGATAAAAAACTCTTAAAATTCGCAATCAATATAAAAATGTGTATCTAATAAAACCAAAGAATGCGAGTAAAACTTTTCAAAATCTCGAGTGGTTCCTCATTAGAATGTAAGAACAGCTCTTCAATATCAAAATTGTTACGAACGATTTTCAGAAATGGTTCTCTCATTCTGTTATAAAAATTTTTCCTTTTAAAAATTATATATTGACAATAATATATAATACCCAATATCAAAATTGTTACGAACGATTTTCAGAAATGGTTCTCTCATTCTGTTATAAAAATTTTTCCTTTTAAAAATTATATATTGACAATAATATAT
>NW_017295839.1:289572-360558 GCF_001594075.2 Trachymyrmex cornetzi
TGGTTTCCAATCGATACTAAAAGTATTGTGTACACGCGAAGGAATTCGTTTGCTCTCTCTCATGGTATTTGAACATGCGTTCTTGTTTCGCTACTTGATACAGCTCGTGTTTTTCCAAATTTTTATCTTCGAAGTTTATAATACATTAAAAAAAGAATCTCTGGTAATAGCTATCGAGTGTTGAGTGGAATAATTTTAATTAAATGTTCGGTTAATATAATAAAAAATAATATTAATATAAATATAAAACTCAGGCAAATAAGAGCTAGAACACAGTTATTATTTGTGGATAATCATACAAAATTCTTTTCTTCTTTAATTCATACAAGTCAAGAAGAAAAAATCAACGTTTCAGTTGTTTTATTTGCAACCATCTTCAGGATAAAAAACTCTTAAAATTCGCAATCAATATAAAAATGTGTATCTAATAAAACCAAAGAATGCGAGTAAAACTTTTCAAAATCTCGAGTGGTTCCTCATTAGAATGTAAGAACAGCTCTTCAATATCAAAATTGTTACGAACGATTTTCAGAAATGGTTCTCTCATTCTGTTATAAAAATTTTTCCTTTTAAAAATTATATATTGACAATAATATATGTATATATATAGTTAGAAAATTTGTGTTAAATGTAATACATTTCATGTGTCCCAAACGGTTCATCAACATTTTTGTATTAATAAGATGAATACGTTAGGATGTAACACAAATTTGGTACAAAATTAATAAAAAATGTAACACTGACATAATTTCTAAGCAAATTATGAAAGCATATTACTTCGATAAAACTAACATTTATAATATCTTAAATTAATAAAAATTAAAGCAAAAACAAAGGCTAATAAGTTAAAGTATAGTAATTAGAGCGCTAATGTTCTTTATTCAAATTACTTGGTTGAATGTTTTGACTGTACTTTGAATCTTTAGCTCAACAAATTAAAAAGTCGAACACTCTAAGTGGACCAGAAATCAACATGCTCCCAGTTGTATTCTTGATGCGTTCTACCATTGATCAATTAAGTACAAAATGAGAGAAACAATTATGAGAGGTCTGATATTACTCCATAAAATCTGACGATACAACATAGATTTAATAATTACACTGATTAAATAATCAAATGTAAGAAGAACTAGTGAGAGATGACTCATCCGATGGGTCTAGAAGCGTGAGACTGAACTTCAATCGAATATTTTAACACGAAATATTCAAATAACAATTACGTTATGTTAAATTACATTCGGATATGTTTAAAATTTTAACAAGGACCGGTATTTTAACACCCGGGTCTGGAAGCGTGAGACTGAAACTTTTAGATCGAATATTTTAACACGAAATATTCAAATAACATAATTACGTTATGTTAAATTACATTCGGATATGTTTAAAATTTTAACAAGGACCGGTATTTTAACACAAATATGTACAAAATGATTTTACTGTGCAATATAATATTATAGACAGATACACATATTTGTAAATAATATAACTGAGAACAGAAAAGTATGCCTGATAAAGACGTCTTATCATTTACTGAAATAACATGTTCAGACAGAGTTTGATGTAGACAGTTGGAATTAAAATTTCAATTCTGGAAAGATTCGATATAATCGATCGCATTGGGTTCGACGCACTATGACACATGCAATTGTAGACAATGCGTACGTCTGTCTCGAGGTGCGTGGAATGGCGTGAATGAGCGTCAGCTTCGTCGTCGTTGTCATTGCAACTCGATGCTGCATTTAGCGCAGTCGAACGATGACTGGTCGATGCAGATACAATGCCGGTAATGGGGTGTGGGTCTTCTCGAGATGCGACAACGACCGCGATAATGACTCGCGCGCAAACAGAACTCATGGTAGAGCCTGACGCGTGCGTTATGCACAAACGCCGGATTTCTAAATTGCACGCAATTGCCGGAAACATCGGGACACGCTCGTGATGCGTAATCGTGTGCTCCGTACGGACTGTCAAATTCTCATCAGTTTCAAGTTCCGCCCGAGAGAAACGAGAGTCAATGACTCGCTTGTGGCAACACGCGTTTCAAGCGTACGGCATCGCCGCGGCCGCAAATAGCCGCGAGAAACAGACGAGTCGCGCGGGTCATTTAACCGAAGCTTAGGAAATTATTGATCACCGGAAGCGACCGCAGTCGGATAAATCTACGACTGAAACGTTATTCGTGCCTCTAGTGGAATCCTATTATACAGCTGCTCGAACATTTCCTACATCTCTTCTTCCTCCATCTCCTCCTTTTCCACTGATCGTAAAATTTATTAATCCGCGATTCCATCTAACAGCTTTATTTATTTCATTTCAAAATGAAAAAGAAAGTTAGGGATGTATTAAGTTTATAACGTTGTCTCTCAAACTACTCTCAACTCGTGATAAATTTTACGAAGACTTAAATAAATTTATCGCCAATATTTCACAGCTGGTTGAGAGTAACACGCGTAATTTCAGCGTTGTAATTTTCTGGTCTACAAATAAGGTAAAACGTTTAGTTAAGCACTATGTCTTACGAGCGAAATATTATATGTATAATGTAACGAAATTGAGTAGTGCGCTTTAACAGCATCTATTCATAAGTGATTCATGGAAAAAAAATCATTCCGCTCGAATTCACGACAAGCACGGTTTAGTTAGTGTTTAAAAATTTAGATAGATACAGATCTGAAAAAAATATGCTGAATCATCAAAATAATTATGTGCACAGGACGTTCAAGTATAACACACTGCAATACTTCAAATGTTTTAACATTCTAGTAGGTTCGAGCATCCAATATAATTATTTTGATGGACCATTAAAATTACTTTCAGATCTGTATCTACTTAAATTGTTAGATACCACAGCAAAATCATTCTTTCTGGGTACAAGCGGTCTGCCTGCGAGTATATCTAGTAGTGGAACGAAGTCGAATAAGAGTCGGTCTCGCGCAATTTCCCGGCTGTTACAGGGTCGACCGTATTTCAAACTCGGTTTGTATCGCAACCACCTGTTCGGCACACGAGAACAAGAGTCGCGGATGCAGTACGAATGCATCGCGCGCTCACAGACTCTTTGCCGTGGCATAGAACGTGGATTACTCGATGCGAACTTCTTTTCGAGAACACAACGTAGGAATGTAATAGCAGAAGCAATATATTGCCATCTTATTTATAAATCTCACTTCCGCTGCATTGTTAATAATTTAATACTTAATAACGCGTGAGCGCATTGCAACTTCAATTATACTCTTAGTAATGTTACGTTACCGGAAGTCTTTTTGTTGATTAATGATGCAACATATGAAGTCATTAGGATTTTAAACATTATATTAATTAATGACGTACGGAAAACACGGTTTTGTTGAAGTATTTAAAAATTGAGCTAGATACAGATCTGAAAATAATTTTGTTTGGATCATCAAAATAATCGTGTATAGGACGCTCAAGCTGGTTGCTAGAATATCAAATTTGTTTACAAAATTATTGCTCATTTCATGCTTGAGGTTTTTATATAATTATTTTGATGATCCAACAAATTATTTTTAGATCTAATAATAATTTCGTTTTTGGATCATCAAAATTACTTATGTAGGATGTTCAAGCTGATTACTTAGAATGTCAACATTTTTATAGCACTGACGTTAACACAGCATTCTACATAATAACTATTTAGCGATCTAACGAAATTATTATTTCGGATCCGTATCCAGCTAAATTTTTAGATAGTCTAGCAAATTTTATAGAACTTTGTTCTTTTTAAAAATAAGAGATAGATTTATCCATAAATTTATTTCCTTCAAAATTCGATCACCTTGTTCACGTAAGCCACAAATACTATGATACAAATAAAAATATTTGAAAACGTTCTTTTTTTTCCCGGAAAAGCTGAATGTGGAACATCAAGATTGAGAAAAATTATGCGGCATATTGAATGGTGCAACTGCCATGTGACTGTCTTTAATGCGGCTGTCTTTAATAGGCTCAGATAACGACATGGAAATCAACTTACCGAGGCCTCGATAACGAATTCGTGAGAGGTCCGAAGCGACGTGCGTCTCGACATCCTCGAATCGACAAAGTACGTGCGCGATCACGTGACGGAGAAATATATACCCTTGACGAAAGCTACAAGGTGCCCGTTGCATCGACGCGAATTTCACTCTTGGGAGATTGATAATCTCTTTATGGGACGAGGAGGACAACCGTAAAAAAAAGAAGAAAGCTATAACAGATAATCGCGCGTAAAGACTTATTGCCCGACAATTATTTTTCCAAGATATACTTCTCGTAAAAATACGTTCTTATTAAAAGATATTATCTTTTTATTTTTATTCTGTTCATTTATTTTATATCATATACTATAAGATTATAATACTATACCATCTGACGTATATAAAACATATTTTATATTATTTTTGTATTATCTTTAGACGTATGTCGTCCTCAAGGTAATAAATTGTACAAAGTCATTTTTACATTCATTTTAAACACCAGATCGTTATGATATAATTTCCAAAACATTGAAAGTTAAGTCGTAACTAGGTATATGACATTCAAAATTAATGTAAGAAAAACTGTATGACTTATTACCTCAAAAACCACGTCTAAGGATAACGCAAAAATAATACAAAATCTTTATACTACGTTTAAAGATAATGCGAAAATAATATAACATTTTACATACTTCAGACAGTATATATCTTACAGTATATCACATAATAGTATGGATGTTAGATCGTTAAGATTTAATTTTCAATGGAATTAAAACGTAACGATATGATATTCGAAATTAATGTAAGAAAAACTAACTGTATAGTTTATTACCTCCAAGACTACAAGATTAACGTGCAATAAATCATTTTCTTTGACGCGCCTCGCAATTTCGCATCGCATATCCGAGCCTCGGTAAAACGTCGAGACTGGCTAGAAGCACGCGCAATGCCGATATTCGTAAATACGCGTTTACAGATAAAAAAATCCAACGATGAAAATTACGAGGTGACTAGACGCTTTACGAGGCGCCATGAGCTGCTCTTAAGTTCCGCTCGACTTATGAATAGTATTCCTTGTATGTACTCTCCTTGTTCGTATGTACTCATGAGACGAATGCGAGTTCATTGCGGCGATTCTATCTTCAGTTCCGATGGGAACGTTCGCTCCTTCTCTCTCTCGAGGGAACCTCTCGGTACCGGCTTGAAATAAATCGATCGAGACGCGCGTTCGCGCGGAATAGAAACGCTCGATTTGCAATTACCGAGCAAGTTCGCCCCGGGCGTCATTAGAGCCTTTGAAAGTCGCGGAGATACGACGCTCTATTACGCCATTTAATGATGTTAATCTACGGCGGTCGCGAGAGCGGGTTATTAATCGCGTACGTGGACGACTTTGAAAGCATGTAATTTTGTTTCAAATCCATGTATCGCCGTTGATAAACGCACGCGTGTGCACGACGGAAACTTTGATGCCATGCCGCCGGCTTCGTCGTTTGCCGATGAGGTAACAAACGCTCGGGTAAGTTAATGATTTTTCGTTTCTCTAATTCAATTCTTATAAAACAAATTAATTAAGTTCGCTATTGGATGTCTTCATAAAGAGATTACTGGAGAACAGAAATGTTCTGTTAATGAGACTGCATTTGCGTGATGTTGAAAATATTTTTTAAGCTAAATATCGCTCTCTTGCTTCAAAAGACACAACTTGAAAAATTAAACAATATGATACGAATTTGGGCCGATGAGAATAAATCTAATTAAATATGGAAATTTCTATATTCATTTACAGCGAATCTTAGTGTCTAGATATTTCTGTGATTTATATACATATAATTTGTATACATTCTTTAAAATCAGATATGTATATCTAAATTCACACAGAAATATTTAAGCGCAAAGAAACCGCTTTAATAAAAGAAATTAAGTTTCCCAGAAAAGGGAAAAATTATTTTTCTAACTTAACTTGACAAAAAATTATTGATTATTAAAGACACACGGAAAGAATGATTTTATTGAAATATCTGAAAATTTAGCTAGATCTGAAAATAATTTTGTTAAATTCCCGAGCAGCACAATGCATTGGCGAAACATTGGTTAAACGTTGACATACATTGGGGATATGTTGGGCCAATGTTGCACCGATGAATTGTGCTACTAGAGATAATTATAAGTAAGATGATTAAATTAATAAAGGTTAATAATTAGGCTCAATTAAATAAAACAATAGTAAGAGGTAAAAAAGATCCTAATGTAAAAACGACACATTTGTTTAATTATATTTTAACTATTTTCGTAATATTATCATCTCAGTCCTATGCTCGTGGTCGAGCGTGGTGACTTCTCTCATACAGTAACATGACAATAACATAAAACGCTTAATAATTTGATAAAGCAAGACAATAGAAAACGATCAAAACGAGCATAAAAATTGTTAAATTACAATAAAAAATACATTTGAGATATAATATTAATCAATTCATATATAGGTACGTTAACACGTTGAGTACTTACAGAGTTTTCTTCATAACATATAAATTGCTTAATTGCAGTTACATTATTAGGCTATTTATCATATATGTTAACTGAAGAAGACTCTGTGAACCGAAATAACGTATAAGAATTGAGTGACGTTATATCTCAAATATATTTTTTTAATGTAATCTAACAACTTTTGTGTTCGTTTGGTTGTTTTCTATTGTTTTGTTCTCTCATATGAATTGTGGTGCGCACACTGATTGTACACAGTCATATGGAACCTACTGTTTAACGTCGATTTCGAACGACGATTTGTGTTAGAGAAGTTCTCTCTTGGCAAAGATGATACTCTCGGTGGTTTGCCATTGCCTGCCGAGAGGAGCTGCGAGCGTTCGAAAGAATTTTTTGTTTCTGCCTGGGATCGAACTCGGAATCTTTTGGCATTTCTTCGAAGCAGTCTCGTGCGCTGCCGCTACGCCACGCTCGCACTCAGTTTTTTACTAATGTTTAAATTAATTGCTAAAGTATCAAAATTTTTTACAGCGTTGCTCATTATGTTTGAATTTCTTACATAAATACTTTGATGGCCCAACAAAATGCAATCCATAATTTTTGTGTATGCTTTTAACATGATTAAACGTCATTTTTATCATTGTTTCATAACTCTTAAAAAAATATTCTTTTAGTTGTAAAAATTTAGATTTTTTTAAACCACCATTTTTTAATAGTAAGAAGTTTGACAATTCTTTATTAAATTAGTTCATGATATATATAATCGATGTGATAATATTTATTTAACTCGTTCTTCTAATAACTCGAAAATCATGTTTTTTTTAAATTATTTTATTTTTGAAATAAGGCGGAGCGATATATACTTTTTCAAACAGAATTAATTTTTTGCATTTACAGCGCACGATATCGCAGGTGCAGATTGCTCGTCTTACCGAAAGCTGCCTTGTCAGCTTTCCTTGTCAGATTTCCGACACGAGGTACCGATGGTCCTCGCAAAGTACCGACAGATTAAGAGATATTACGATGTGCAAAACGCTAAAATACCCGTGAATCCCGTGATCCAATTGCGCACGGATGCATCTCGGCGGGATGCACACGATGCGGAAACACACGTTTCGCGCGCGCGGCGAAGATCAAAGGACGTTCGCACGTCGCGGCGCGCTGCCCTTTAGATTTCTCCGACGCGTTCGTTTTCGAGGCGCGGCTAATAGACGTAACGCGCGCACATTGCGTTTACGTGTCTGTACGGTAATTCGCCGCGTGCGTACAATTAAACCTTCGTTCTTCCATATAAGCGCGTCGTAAATAATCGATATTAATCGCGTCGCGTTGCTCCGTCTTGGTTTTGAATTCGCACCTCGGAAAGGTGAACGGTCGCCCGCTCTCGTTCGTTCCAGGTTATCGCTCGATATTTGACCGATCCAATATACGTTGCGAACGACGAACGCACGTATAAAGTCGTTGCATATGCATTTACAATTAGTGCCCTTGCTCTGCGGACGAATTGTACACGGTGATTCGCAAAACGCGTTCGATTTTAATTACTTTTAACCCTAATTCGCGAATCCAGTTGACATTTCCTTCAACTACATTGTGAAAAATTGTTTATAACAATTGTTTTTCACAACCTCGCATAATTTTAAGTTACGCGTAATCTTATTCTTCAAATTTTAATTCTCAAAAAGAAAAAATAATTATTTGATTAAGTTAACTTTAAGCGAAGATACATTAATTTAAAGTACATTGGATTCGCGAATGTCAGTTAAAGAAATTTCGGAGCGATTAAAGTTAAAACGGAAAACTTCAAATTATTATCCGAAATTACTATTTCATCATTAAAACGATCGCTTTAGTTTCAGACTGACTCGCTAATTCATTTCTAAATATTCATGAATTCTGTTTAAAATTTCTGTCTATAAATAAACAAAATGTAGTAAATAAAAAGCAATGCATACTTTTTTCTAAAAGAAGTAATTCTTAAGATTTATACTGTGAATTTCGGTCAAAGAAACTTTATATAGCTGGATTTATTTCTTCTGTCAGAGAGCGATAACAGTTGAATGCAAAGAGACAATAAGAAAAACTTGTGTCACAGATGTAACAGTACCTACATACACAATAGACATATACAAACAGAGTTTCAGAAATATTGAGTTTTCTTTCAAATATAATACTTTTCATCAGATTAGAATTGACATCCCCACTTCTAAAAAATCTAACAAAGTAGAAAGCTTTGAAGTTAAATTCCAAATTGATGACTGTCAAATATTTATTTATATAAAGCTCTACTTAATAGTATAATAAAGTTAATACTGTAAATGGAAACTCAATATTGTAATATAAATATAATTAACTAATTACATTAAGTTCCATTTAATATATTATAATATAACTAATATTGTATCCATCGATTACATTAAGTTTCACTTAATTAACATTATAATATAATTATAATATAATTAAATTATAATAAAGCTTTGTTAATTATTCACGTAATTAAAATTTAATTTATTAAATCCATGTATTGTTTGACTGTATCTAACATAAAAACTAAACGACAAAGACATCGTGACTTTTTCTGGTCCTGTTTCGGAGATACACGATTGCGGGAAAGTGCGTGGATTCTGGGACGCCCTGTGTACTCGTTCCGGTAAACGACCGCATACCGTATGTAATGTGTACCGCATGTGATCCACGGAAGGCCTATGCAGTAATCGTATTCGTGCACGTCCAGACTCAACATAATTACCATACGGACCTGCCACAGATTGCTTATTGTTCGCCGTCGATTTTACTTTTTTCTTCTGGGGGAAGAGGGGCAAGGAGAGGAGGGAGGTTCATCCCCTCACTGGCAGGGGATTAACGTTGCACGCGGGTGATGCACGAGTTATTGTACCTTCACGGACGTCAACGTCGACGAGCGACGTGTGGGCTCTCTCTTGAATCGTTTCGCCGCGCCGAACGATTTTATTCGTCGCAGAACACGGTAAAAGTGCACTCACAAGGTAGCCAGGCACGTTTAACCCCCCCGCGGTGAATAATCTCGAGAAACGAATCCACGTGAAATACTTTGTTTTTATTTTAGTCGATTGCTCTCGGCGTTCGATCAATAATAACTCGTAATTTGTGTAATCTGTGATGATTTGTGCTACCAAGAATATAATTTATGAAAAATATAATTCTTTACAGTATTCATTAACGATATTATTAAATTACTTGTCAATTTAATTTGTAATATTACATATTCCAGCTTAGTTTAGGATTGCACTTCAAGATCGATAAATAATAAATTGTACAATTCATACAAATTATTACTAAACAGTAAGACTCACTTCGATCAAATATGAACTTTTTTACGTACTTGTATTTTAACATTTTCATTAACTATTATAATTCATGAATTATGAATATCAAAGGCTGCTCGAGATTCTTAAAAAAGTAAATACAGATTCATAAATAATGTCGAATTTCGGCTTCATTTCGTCAGAATTAATTTCGACATCGTCATGATAAAAAGCAAGATATTGTACATTATTACACTTTTATATAATTAACTCTATGCAGTGTTATAAAACGTTATATACTTGTTCTGGCAGAAAAAGTGGGCGCTTTTATTTCAGTGCAGCAAAACATTCGCGCGAGACAGAAGATAACCGCAATACGGCACGGCACGACTAATTTTTCGCATTTCTACGCTTTGTGTCTGCTTCCACTGTTAAAGCGGGAATTTAATAACCCCGCTGCAGAAATTTTTATGCACCGCAGTTACTTCGCTATTAAAACAGGAGTAATTAGCACTTGTTCCGCGCACGTACCACGGAAAAATTCGAGATAAGGGAACAGAGAAATTTACAGAGATTCACGTTCTTCCGTTTCTGACGCATAAAGATATTTCGCGCCGGAAAATAGCCAACTTTAATAATCCTAAAATACTTGTTTACAAAAAATTAAAACCGGATATAATTATGTAATGTAATGAGAAAGAGAGGAAAGAATTACAGAAAAATGCGTGAAAAATAAAGACCTGCGTGTATTAGTTTTTAAATTTCATAATATTTTCATGCAGCTGTAAAAACTTATTTTAAACTGTAGAAAACTTGACATAAAATACATTATATGTATCATAATAATATAAAACGAATTGAAAAATCTTTATATTTTGTAATATTTTGTAGCTTCCTTTCCTAAAAGTAAAATTTTACTTTAAATCTTCATATTCACATATTACATCCTTCGTTTTTTATTAAAGTGGCTTCGAGCTCCTGAACGATCAATGTTATTACACGATATTTGAGATATTACGCAATCATTGATCGTCATGTCACTTTTGCCGTACAACGAACAATGCGAGAGTGAAGATTTAGATGCAGAGGCCAAATATCACGTGAAGCCACGTTTCGAGAAAAGAATCGACTAAAAGACGAGACACGCGCGGGAAGATCGGAATCCTGCATTTTTTTTTTTTCGAGGAAACCGACGCGAAAACGATGTACTTGCCTGATCGAGACCCGGTAATTATGCAACGGCATCGGCATGAGCATGGTATAAAGAGAGACGGCCGCGGATAACAAGGGATTCTCTGCCCGGAGCATCGAAGGTAACGAGAGCGAGGATTGATGTCCCGTTCTGCAGGCTTGGTGTGCACGATGCGCACACATCGAGAGAATTATTACGAGAGGTGTTTGCATTAGAATAAACCACCCGGCGTTATGTTATCCGCGGTGTACGCATCGGGGAAAAGAGAGACGTCCCGTCGTTAAGATGACGAGCTGATGATCGAAGGGTCTTATTTCGCGCGAGAATAGGCGTTTTCTTGCTCGTCCGGTCTTCTCGCTTCGTCCCGTTTAAAATTAATTCGTAAAATACACCGCGGCTCAAATTGCACGTTATCATTACGCATATCGCGCGAATCGATCTTAGGCGACGCTAGAGTTTCATGACTTAATAAGAACCTGTCAAATCCGAGACAAAACTGTTTACTCTTGCAATGTATAATAAAAACGAGAGACTTTTCGCATTCAAGTGAGTTTTCGAAATAAATTTTGAAAGAGAGATAAACGAAATTTTATTTTTTATTTAACCAGAAATCTTGTAGATCTAACTAGAATTCTGGATCGTTCATTTTCCACCAGAATTTCAGTTAATTCAACTAAACATTTTTTTCCGTGTATGAATTTTCATGTCTTCGTATAAATGTGATTACAGTAATAAAGATAAACATAAAGAAATTTTATTTTTTCCAATTCTTTATTTTTAACTTCTGATTTATTTAATTTTCTATTTTTTATTTCTTATCTATCTAGAATTTTTATTATTAATGTAACTTTTGAATAAACTTCTTATAATTTTTCCGAAAACTTTCTACTATTCTACACTGAGAAAAAAAGTTGTTAACTTGACTACATGCGTTTAGTACAAGTGATTATTTAATTCAAATATTTATATACTTAAGTCAACATCCAACAAGATAAAATCTTGTTTTAAAACATGTTATTCGTTTAATTTAACAAATATTGATTTGACAAATATCAGAATTTTATTTGCGAACGAGCGGCTTTTTTCTTCGTGCTGAAGTGAGCTTCCAAAATAAATTTTGAAAGAGTTTTAATGTATCCTTTTCCAACTCTTTATTTTTATAACTTGTGATCTGTTTAATTTTCTTATACTTTTTTTATTTCTGATCTTTCTAAAGCTCTTGTTCTTCTTGTAACGTTTAAATAATACTTCTAAATTTTCTAAAAACTTCTTACTATCTTCTGCTGCTTACTTGATATATGTACATTTATCTGACTTTATTTTGATAGTAATCCATACTCATAAAGATTAAGAGATAGTAACTACTGTAAACGTTTCACCGTCTAATCGTTACCTTCAACAGCGCTTATAAATTCATCAATGCCACCTGTATGTTCTAACGACCGAGTATCTCCCGTTTTGCATACCGGCGCCTAATTATATCGTAACTCACTCGCGTGCAGCGAGTTACTCTCGATGTATCTTCCGCGAGCGCGCTTCATATTTTGCACGCAAAAAGCGCGCTTTCAAGCGGTATCTCAGGCCTGCGTGTTATTCAAATGTGGAGCTCGATGCCACACAGGATGTCCGGCTCGAATGTATATTTTCAACGTGAGTATCTTGAATAATTTATAATATCTGACCTCTTATCTCCGAAAAATTTTATGCTATTGAATTCTTCGAATTTGGCTTTAAAAATCTTTGACATGCATCGATCGTCGAATGTTTTCAAGACAGCAAAACTTTAGTGCAACTTACTTTTCGTCTTTTTCTAGCTCTAATAATTAACAAAAGACGAGTTAGTTGGACCGTTAGATTGAAGGTAATGAAAACGGGCATAAGATACTCAAAGACGGATAAATAGATATCTGAATTTGAGATTCTCTCTCCAAAATCTGAAAGATTCGAATCTCCGTATTTTTAATCACATATGCGATTTCCTCATATTTTTGCTGATACTTTGCTGAAATCATGATTTGAACGTCATTTCTTGGATTTGAACATAATTTCTTTAAATTAAATAAATTTTATTTGATTTTAAAAAATAATGTTTAAATCAAAGAAATTTTTTCACAAATCGAAGAAATTTTTTCGTTAACCGTATAGCAAAGAAACATTTCTTTAAATCGAAGTAACCTTTTCTCTGGGTGTACAATTCAACATGTACGCGAAAAATATGCGTATTAAATTTTTAATAATAGTATGATGAAGTAGGTACATGATGGCAAAAAGTTCTACCTGAATGTACAATTTAAAACGTACATGACTCATGTGTTGAGCTTCAATTGGTGTGAATTCAGCGTGTCGAGACTTATTTCTCTAACTCGATCATGCCAGAATTAGAAAGTACAAAGGTCAGCAAAGTATCAGCAAAAATGTGAGGAAATCGCGGATGTGATTAAAAATACAGAGATTCGAATCTTTCAGATTTTTGGGAGAGAATCTCAAATTCAGATATTTATCCGTCTTTGAAGATCTTATGCCGGTTTCATTAACTTCAATCTCGGTTCAACTTACTCGTCTTTTGTTAATTATTAGAAAAAGACGAAAAGTAAGTTGCACTAAAGTTTAGCTGTCTTGAAAACATTCGACGATCAGTACATGTCGAAGATTTTTAAAGCCAAATTCGAAGAATCCAATAACATTAAACTTTTCAAATCATGATTTGAAGATCATTTCTTGGATTTGAACATAATTTCTTTAAATCAAATAAATTCTATTTAATTTAAAAAAATAATGTTTAAATTAAAGAAATTTTTTTACAAATCAAAGGAACATTGTTTCTTTAATCGTATAGCAAAGAAACATTTCTTTAATCAATCGAAGCAACCTTTTCTCTGAGTGTATTATTTCTGTACCATGTCTATATGAAGACGTAAAAATTTATACAAGCGTAAATAAATTCGAATAAGAATAATAGCGCTACTTACCCGAAATCCAGCCTGATCACGGTGGATCGCCGGCGACCTCGTCGATGCGGAAATCCGGAAAAGATGCACGGCGGCGGCGGGTCATCTCTCGATTTTCGTGAACGGTCCATTTGCTCCGAGGCTCAGGCCATCCTGTAGACGAAACATGAAGTCATTAACAGGACAAGTGGTACAGACAGCGTAAGAAAGACGCTACGCAACAAATCACGATGCCATGTAAGGGCAAGAAGCGAGACGAACGGAAGGGACAAGACGAGGGCCGACTTGATCGCCTTAACTTTCAGAAGGTTAAGCTTCCCGTTTCTTTTTTTCTCATCCAAACGTCGCGACCAAGCTTAATGCGCCATCCGTCGTCACGCTGGCGCTTATTAGATTCGCTCTGAATTCCTCTTAAAGCTTCACGACACGTCTGGAAACACTAACAGCTCGGAGAGCCGACGGTTCAGTAATTATTTCAACACCGACGCGTGTCGCAAATGTGCGTGCATGTATGTCGACGACGTAAAAAATTAGGGCAAGCACATTCAATACGTTCTCTTCTAGACTGTAATAATGTAGCCACTTTATGGGACATTATAATTAAAGCGTGAGATAAATTGATTTCAAATAAACGACCTATCAATTATATTCTCTTACTTCTATATGTAATTTAATGCAATTATTTTACGTTCGAAGCTAGTTAGAAAAGTTATCTAGTTAATCAAAATCAATGATTTCTGCAGCAAGTCAAGTGTGGTAATTATTTATAATCACGTTATGTTAGAAAGCTAATAGATAACGATAATTAATCCGGAAATTGCATTACTGTCAAAAATTATCCTCAACATGCAGATGAATGTTATTTACATTTAGAAGATAATTCGAGTAAGTAAATAATTTTCTATACAATGTTCAACGGTATCGATAACCACATCAAATTTCAGCGAAGCCGGAGTAATTATCGCGCAATATCGTCATTTCCTCTTATATACGATAATACGCAATTTTAAAATGTTTACTACTAACAAGGAAACCGTCGGATCTAATCGATTTTGTTGGGCTTTGGGTACATGTAAAGAATAAAATATTGGACCTATATATATTTTTAGACATCACGCAATCCATCAAAATAACGGATTTTTTTATTTTCAAAAAATGTGAATACACTAAAAGTATAAAATACCATAAAATTTTATAGAAAATATTTTTTATATACCTCATAGTTTCCAAGATATTCGTTGAAAATAAAAAAAAAATCCGTTATTTTCATGGATTCTTTCGATCCCTAAACTTTGAAATAAGCAGATAAAATATGGGTATAATATTTTTTTATGTTCCATAATATACATATCTAAAGTTTATCAAAATGAGTAAGAAACAGTTTCGACGATTTCCCTGTGAATTCTTAAAGAAATTCACGGAAAAAACGATTTTGTTAAAATATCTAAAAATTTAGCAATACAGATCTAAAAATAACTTTGACGCTTCAAATCTCACTATCAAAATAATTATATAAGATTCTTAAACTGATTGTCAAAATTTTTTACAGTACTTATCATGCTTAAAATTCCTACATAATTATTTCGATAGTCCAACAAAATGATTTTTGATTCCATATCTTACAGTTAAATTGTTAAATACTGCAGCAAAATCGTTTTTTCCATACATAACAGTTAATGGAACGCACATTATTATAATATCAAAACGGATATCACTTACAGACGTACTTCCAATCAATTTACGCAAATGCTTTGCGATACTCTCGGTTCTATTTTAGTTAACAATTCTGTTTTAACCAGACATCGGGAAAACTGTGATTACATGCGCGATTTGCGAGTAGAGCACTCGCAGACGAATTGGTCTGATAAGAGTTGTAATGGCACAATTTACGGTGTTGATATATTAAGTCGCTATCTGATGGATATAAAGAAGCGTCTATATGTTGCGGTTTTAGTCGCAAGACAACGTGCGAGGATCTGTTGTATGAACAGCTGCGAGGAATATGTGAGTGCGCAGAGAGAAGCACGGCCCTATGATAAATTACAGGAAAAATCGATGGTAAATTTGTCCCAGCTCTCCTCCGACGTCGCCTTTTCCGACGCGTTTGACATCTTTGACTTTTTGTCCACCATAACAGCCTTTAAACGAGTGAACACATTCAAAAATGTATACGCAAGCGTTATGTCGCACCGAAAAATAAAATTACATATATCATACGTAGAATATTTGAAAAGAAACCGACTACATTTATTTGTTTGCTCTTTTCTAACATTGGAAACATCCTGATAATTAATCTAATACCTATTATGTATAATTTTTAATGTGTCACTTAATTATTAAAAAAAAACATTTATGAACGATAATTAATATTTCTAATATACGTAGTATATGTAGTATCCAAATAGTTAGATATTTTTATAAACAAACGATATTTCTCATCAGTATACAGGGTGTCTCGAACTTTTTTGCCAATCACTTTTGTGTAGATAAAACGGACTAAACTGAGTCGAAAAGTTCTCTACCTTTTTGCAATTTTCGCAATAGTTAACAGGATGTTAATTACTAAAAATTGCAAAATATTAGTCTTGAATAATTTTTTACTCAAATACTATCAACTTTACAGAAAAACTGCAAGAGACAAAAATCATTAATTTTTTCTCATAGAATTCTAAGAATTTTTTCGGAATTTTTTATCAACTTTTTAGTACTGCATTTTCTTATTTTTACCAACATGAGAAAGTATGATATTAAAAAATTCTGAAAAAATTCTCAGAACTTTAGAGAAGAAAATAAATGATTTTTGTCTCTTGCAGTTTTTCTGTAAAGTTCATAGTATTTTGAGTAAAAAATTATTCAAGATCAATATTTGGCAATTTTTAGTAATTAATATCTTGTTAACTACTGCGAAAATAGCAAAATGGTAGAGGACTTTTCGACTCAGTTTAATCCCTTCTATCTACACAAAAGTGATTGGCAAAAAAGTTCGGGACACCCTGTATATCAATATTAATTTTTAAATGCAAAGTGTAATTTTTCATCATAAGCCAGTTTTTTTTACTAAATTTTTTTTGCACCGTTCATCTTTTTTTTCTCTATCATGAGGGAAAAAGACAAAAGATGAATCGCGCAAGAAAAGAACAGGCCTTATATATACATATATATAACTGAGTTTTAGAATTCTTATATATAGATATAACATTCCTAGAAAATCGATAAAAGACTTACGTTCAAAAGTTAAGTGGATAAACAAAATTTAATACTATTTTTTGGAGTAGTTGACCGCTTCGTTCACTCACCGTCGTGCCTGCTCGCCTAATCCCACTCGGCAGGAGCGGCAGGTGGATCCTCCGTCTCAGCCCACGTGGCACACATGTCCCGTAACCCTCGCGCAACCCCGCGCGGAAAAAGGGGTTGCACGTCGCCGGTCTCGTTCCGAAAGTGCACGCAACCACAACAATCGCTCTCCCTTTCGAAGAGGAGATGAGACAGGAAAGGAGCCGCACCACTTAGTTGAACCAACGTGGAGATGTCGAAGGGTTGCGATGTAAGGAAGAAGGAGACGCGAAGATGCGTACGCGTTCGAGAAACGAGTCGCGGCTTCCGGCCTCCGCGTGAACTCGGCAGGAAGGACGGCGGGCGTGTGTAGCGCGCACGAACGCCGCCGCGACAGGAATGATAGTGGCGAAAGTGGGAGACCCTCCGGGAAATATATAGGTCCGCGGGGTGGTATGGTGGTGGACCACACGAGCGAGAGAAGGGGGAGGAGGCCCGCGCCGCGCATGCATCCCTCTACGCGCGTTATGTTGCGCCGCGGCCGTGTATCTCGCGGGATGGTGCGGTGGTACGCTGTTAAATTCACATTATGTCAAATTATACACAATTTGTTTTTAATCATTTCTAGGAGGACCATTAAGTCGGGGCAATAAACAGTGCGCAATCACATTTATACGAATTACTTTAATGTATCATAATCAAATTACAATACAAATCACCAACCCCATTTGGTTGATGATAATTTGTATTGTAGTTTGATATATTGAAGTAATTTGTATAAATGTAATTGCACTGTTTATCGCGCTAACGGCCCTCTTACTATTGATATTTTTATTTTTTAAAAGATAATAGAAATCCTTTGTGATAATATTATTATTTCAATTTTATTGTTTGATATTTAATTATTTCTGTAAGTTATCACTGCTTCTATTCAATATGTCGTTAATTTAACTAAACAATTTAACTCAAGAAAATATATTAAATTTGACATAAATTTAATTTGTTATTTACTGAGCTTATACGTTAATATGAACGTCGTTTACTTTAAAATTAATTACAGAAATATGGATTGATTTACATTTTGCATGTGGAGATTAAAAGTAACAAAATATTATTTAACTCAGGGAATTGGATTACTCTTTTGATATCTAACAACAGCAATAATTCGGTGAATAACCCTCGACTGTTCACGTTGCCGATCAATCGCCTGGCTTATATAGATAAAAAGGCAAAATATGTAACGAACATTCTGATTATTTACGAGTATTATAATTATTTACAAATATTTATCGAAAAAAATATCTTAATATCAGCTTTGAACACTGTTATATATTATATACGTTCATAAATCACTCGAATGTGGTTTTTTTATCAATATTCCGAGCGATAGCGTAAAAAGTGCTTTTTTAATACTTTTTCACGATGAGAACAGAAAGAAAAGTTTTGGACTTTATTCGTTATTTTATCAAAAACAAATTTAATTAAATATATTCATAAATTAATTAAAAATATTTTCAAATGTACTTTAAATCATTAGTGATTTTATATACTCATTTCAGTTTAAAGTTAACCGTTTGAAAACCGGCGGAAAATAAATTCATAGCTGCACACACAGGTTATGTTTTAATTACCTTAAAAGCATTTCTTTTGAAAATAATATTACTTTATATTTAGTGCGCAAATTTATTCATTTGGACATGCAATTGTATCGTAACCTCTCTCTTTCTCTCTCGCTTCCTTTGTCTTTGTTTTTCTTCTCACATCTCTTCTCAGAAAGTAGCAGAAGGGCCATTCAAAACAACAGGAACAGTGCAAACGATTTCAACACAAAAGCAGAAGCGCGCGTTTACTACGTTATCAGCCATTATCGCGCCCATTTTCCCGTTGAATCTCATCTAGATAATCGGAAGCATTGTTTAAAATGGCGTTATCTGCGCGCTAAATACACCGACGGAAATCCCGACGTGCCCCTTTTCCTTTCTCGCGCGCCCTTCTCGCGGCAGGTTCAACGAACTGTAATTGTGGTATACGGAGACGCGGCCGTAAAACTCTACCTACGAGATTAGACTTGTGGCTTTTCCTTTATCATTCCGGTGGAACGTTGCAGCGCATCACCAGCGACGTTTTATCTCTTCCCGTTTTTCCGTTCACCCTTTTTCGCCCCTCTCTTCTCCTTCGAGTCGCTCGTCGCGAATCGCCCGCGAGTTTTTTACTAGCGCGACGGATCGCACGTAAAATACCGAGACGAATCGCGACGGAGCCGGGAGGACTGTCTTATAACGTGCAAACTGTGCGATACAATGTGATGCAGAACTAATTACGTTGGGCGATTAAGCCCGGTAATTAACCCACTGGCAATCAACGTCCACTATATTGGGCATAACTTTATACTTGCGATATTTAAACGCACAGTTTTGAAGTTAGAGTTGAAATTGAAATCTTTCAACAATTTCAAAAAAAATAATATCTATTTGTAAAAAATAAACATCAAGGTAGCGATGAGTTCTTTTCTAAGGCAGAAACATGAAAAATAAAAATTTTTATCATTATAAAAGTAATGCAGAATTTTTTATTTTTCCACCCTAGAAAAAAAATAACATGAGCGTTACCCTGAGGAATAAAACGTATCACAAGTTATATAGAAATGGTATAATAAATTTAAAAATACAAATTTGTTTGTATAACAAAACATGTAGATTTGTACATGATGATATTCGAATAGGATAAAGTTTAGTTTGATCAAAATAAGAGAATGCGAGAATAGAAAATTTAGAAAAATATTACATATACACTCTAAAAAATATCGGTGTGTATTTAACATCCTGGTGTGGATTTAAACACCCATGCGATGTCTGTATAATTTTCACTGTGTTGGTGTTTCATCAACACTATCATGGTGTGGATTTAAAACCTATGATGTTAAATCCACATCATATTGATGTTAATATTAATAATGAGATTTATATATATATAGACGCCGCTATTTTTTAGAATGTATCCACGTATAATTTTACAATTATAATCAATAACTGAATTCAATACGGTTGCACTCTTCTACTTGAGAGCAATTACACAAATACGCGATCCACGATAGTAATTCGAGGAACGCTTCAAGCATTTATTTATTTTCCGTCAAACATAACGGCCCAGTCAGCGACGTCAGTCTGAAGCGCACTGAGCTTTTTTATTTACCGCGTAACGCGAACTGCAGCTACTGCATTTTACAGCTTGAAGCTTTCAGAATCGCAGATCGTAAAACAATGCGCTTTACACAACGCGGAATATTTAACGTCCGAATAAACAAAGAAAGTGAACTGTAAATAACGTAAAACCAATTACGCAGTCTTTATATTTAACTCATTTTCGTGAAATTTACGTTATAATTTTCGTATATCAAAAGTCAAATCATACGTATATATATAAATTTATAGTTTTGACGTAGAATCGTAATCATAAATCATAGTTTTCCATTTTCCGGTTTTGCCAGTTACCGTCGAATTTGCGCTATTATACAGACGCGTCTTGTCGAGCAATCGACCGTCTTGCTTAGACTTACTGTTAACAAAGAACCAGTCATGGCGATTACCTGTCGAATGCTATTGTAAAGTGCGACATCCATAACCGTCCTTCGTGGTGGTCGAGACCCACCGATAAAAGTTCAGTCACGCCGTGATTTATTAATTATAAAGCATTGTGATCCGCGAAGCCGCATAGTTGCGGTTTCACGGTGATAAAGCAACACGCGGCGCTAAGGATTTCCATCTCAAAAATAGACTGCCGACTGATCGACGATAAACGCCTCCGCGATTTATTTAACAGCGGCTTTCAATTGATGCGCTAATGTGGAACATACCTTCTCTTATCATCGCCGATTGATATTTCCTATTTTATAAATTTAAAAATCAAATTAAAATTAATTATTCCACTAAAAGGTATCAAATAAGATACGCGGTCAAGATTAGAAGATAAAAAAATATCAACTTTTAACAGCTTCACATAATGATGATCGAGAGGATAATATATTAAATTTTAGAAATTTTAACAGAAAGTTTTAACAAATCGTGCAAAATAATAAATAATACAATAATAATAATAATAATAATAATAATAATAATAAACTGATGTAAAAACGATTAAGAATAATCAGCATAAAAAATTGCATCATTATAAAACTACATAGTGTTAATTGAGATATAAATTAAGATAGCACACAAAACCAATATTTAGAAGGTGACGTTTAAGAAATTCAGGCTGCAAGGGATCTTACAATTAGGTGACAAAACAAGCAAGAGGCGTCCCACAATGTTTCGTTGCCTCGTGGGCCCACAGATTGCGGCCCGTGTGTTGGCCCAATAGCCTCTTAACGGGTTATATCATAGTCTTTCGGACCGTTTCTCATCCCAGCCTCCGTCAACATTTACATACTGAACGCGTGTACGAACGATAACTCGTGATACAACACGATAACTTCACAGAAACAGGCGGTAGGTCGTTGCGTGACATCAATCTTTGACATAATTTGACATGTTACTCTTTAGTATCGATTTATATTATACAATGCAACAATTCATATTCTACAACCTACAATTACTTAATTTATTTCACATTTATAAATACAGAAGCTAACGAAATAACGAAAAGCTTTCTAATCTCGTATAATTTCTACTTTGATGTGACTACTTTGAAGTAATGTATAATTCAGTTTGTAAATTGAATCTTTGCCTTTAATGGAAATGAAAACAATTTCTCTCGAGGTAGATTTTTAATCCCTCATATAAAACATGTGTTTATTGCAGTTCGGAGTAATTTATTGACATCTGTTTGCAAGAAGGCTCTTAACTTTCATTGAGCTGTCTACGACTGAGAGGATTAACTGTCGATTTCCGTATCGACGACCGGTGTCGAGCCTTTCGCCACGCAGAAAATTGGAACTGCAATGTCATAGAATCGCCTCGCTTGAGTGTGCAAACGCAGTGAAACTTAGAAGAAAAACTGACTCCTCATGTTTCCTATTAACCTCCTTGGGAGAAATCTATCGACTGTTTGCTACGCCAGTAGTATTTCAATTGAATTTGTTATTATAATTTGTCGAAAGTGATACAGGTCTCTGCGCATCGCTGCGGCAAACGATTCAACAAAATACCAAGGGAGATTGAAATCCAATCGCTAATTAATCGTTAATTGATTACTACGTTTTCACGCAGTATGGTAATTTACACACACGAATCAGTCTGCATATGTAGACTGATCATATGATCAAATCACGACCGAGAGGATTAATTTAATTGTTTGGAACACAGTGGTACGTTTGATTAACTTGCTAAATTAAAATAGAAATTGGATAGCATTAAATGAGTTTCATTATTGCAAACAATGTATGACAAATTATTTAAATATAGTAGTAATATCGATTATGAATTATTATATTGCAGTGTTAATTGGTATTGATTGACAAGCGAATTACACACATTTAATCCTTTCTTCAATTAAAATATTTTGAACTTGTATTTTTAGCTCTCTTCTTTATATCATTTATTTTACATCGTTTACTTACAACTGTATTCCAAAATATCGTATTAATTAGAAATTAATTGATTATATCGAGAGGAAAAATGGATGCAATTATCATAATTTAACTATAATTTATAATCAGTTTTTGGGACAACCATGTATTTATAGCTGTTTCAATGCAAATATAGTCAATTGTGCTACTAATAATAATACACCTTGCTTGAAAATCTTTAGTTTTTTCTTAACATATTTTTTAGTTATTATTATCACATAAATAATAAGTAAATTTAAGAAAATAGTTATATTTACTATAACTGCGATTGATTCGATTTACTGCAAATAAAAATAAAAATGTTTATTTTATTTATCATTTATATCTCAATTTATATTAATATTTGAAATTATCATATCTTTACTAATATTATAGCAGTGACAACCATAAAAATGGACCTTTTAATCATAATTCTTTTACCATGCAATTATAGTTGCAAATACTAACCACTTTTCTCTCAATGTAACTGTCGGTACGTAATATTTTTAGCAGTATGAATTTCGGGAAAATTTAAATGGCTAAAAAACTGTGATTTTACGTATCTACGAAGAAAAATAAATGCGCTCGTTCTCCGGATCGCGCCCAATTCTTTTCCTTTTCTTTTGGCAATGCGTGATCCTGCTCAACGCTTCATCGAATTATACGTCGTGACCTGTAATTTGGACACTATTTCACATGCCGTAAGCATGCAATCACGAAAAGGTGTTCCCTTTTGTAAGTGGTTCCACCTAGATGAAGAATTTATCGGCTAACAACCCTTTTTCGAGATTATAATACACGCCGCACATATGATCCGATCGGATCGCAGCGTCATAATGTCCTGATCCGACGTATAAAACGCTTAATTCTATGGTTTTTTTTTATTTGATGGTGCTATAAAATTTCCCTGATTCCATGTTAGTAAACGCTTCGTTACGCTGATTGCGCGAACATCATCGCAATCGTCATCTATTATAGTTCAATTTTCGATAATTCTTCGAAAGATCAGAATACATAAATATAATTGCAAAAATATGTATAGAAAACGTACGCAATCTTAAAAATAAAATCATTTACATTAAGAATCAATGTAGATTTTAAATGTGGTCGTCAATTAATACACTATATTATATCAATTATTCTGCACGACAAAGTGTATCAAAAGACCAGCTATGCTTTTCAACACAAACATGAAATCAATAAAAAATCCATATCATTCTATTATATTTGTGGTTTTAAGAAAAACTTTGCCTGTACATTCCGATAACATAAAAATAAATTTTAAAAATCTTTACGTCGCGCGCCGCTCCGCTATAAAAGAAATTATTTCATTTCCTTCTCACCATCATAAAAAAGATAGAATATTTCTACAAATATAAGCTAATCACAGTTAATTTCCTCAATTGTCATTTCACTTAAGGACACTCGTCGCGTATATTCTCTTCTACCCTCGGATTTATATATTTGATGTCCTTACGTAGATATATATATGTCGTTGAGTAAATTCAC
Source organism: Trachymyrmex cornetzi (assembly GCF_001594075.2). Taxonomy (NCBI): domain Eukaryota; kingdom Metazoa; phylum Arthropoda; class Insecta; order Hymenoptera; family Formicidae; genus Trachymyrmex; species Trachymyrmex cornetzi. Next base: position 313,785 of record NW_017295839.1, read on the forward strand.
GAAAGGGGGATGAGGCGGTCCAGGAAATGTGAGATCTCGAATGCGGGAGACCGGAAGAAACGCAATAACATCCAAGAGATTTGATTTATTCGAGAGGAAACGAATCTCTGGAGTGCCTCGTATGTGCTCGAAAAACAAATATCCGGCCACTCGAATGGCAAATCAATCGGAACAAAGGTTAGATGTATGCATTTGGTTATATTTTCAATCCATTACTGCGACCTTCATTCTTCAGACCACCCGTTACATAATTGCCATTGATACATCATGAGTCATATGAAGAATGTTGAAGATAATTTGCGATTAAGTATTATTCATAGAATGTATTTCAGTTCAGTAGCTGCGAGAAAATTTACTGTATTAAATATTATAGACATACATATAACAAAAAAAAAAAGAAATTTAAGTAGAAATAAATATAATTCTGTGTCCATATAGAAATTACAATAATTAATTAAATAATAAATAACTATACAAAACTTCTTACATAAGTCAATAACTTATTCCAAACTGCAATTTAATTATGTATGTAATATATATATATTATATTTCTAAATTATGTAATTGTTCGCTTTGTTTGTTTTAACTTGTAAAGCAGTCACTTAATTTGTCTATCATGTAGTACTTTTTATTTAATTTTAGGCGCATTTTTATTCTTTTCATGACAGGAATGTACCATTAAGTTCATCTCGCAGTTACTTCCGTAAATTTTTACGATGAGTAAGTTCGAAAAAAAAAACGCCGAAAAATCTTCATTAGCCGACGATTTCCTGTGCAGGCGATTATTTGAAAAGCATCGATTAACGTACTGATCGTCCAGATTGGTTCATGGAAGCAGGAAGTCCCCCTCGAAAAAAAGAGCAAAACGGAATTAGACCTCACACGCCGAGGGTAAAACGCGTTCATGAAATTTCTTGGATCTTGCCGACGAAAACGCGTATCGCGCTTCATTATAAAAAGGAGACGATCAAAATCATGCTGAAAAACGATCCGCAAGCGCACGCAACAGACTTGAAACTTTATAACATTTCCGAAAATCGAGGCAATTCACATTATGTCAATATTTAAAGAAAAAAAAAGAAAAAAAAATTAATTTGTATTTTCTTATGCAAATCACCTTTCGTAAAATAAAAAACAAATACACACTTTAGAAAACTTTAATACTTTGCATCACATTTCGCGAGTACGAGACGTGCTCATTTTTTTATGCACAAGCAGACTCAATTAAATGCAAACACCCATTTTTACACTGGTATCTCGCTAAATACTTCCTCGTATTGTTAAATCGAATCCGCCTCGCCGATCAACGGGAGCAAAAAAAGGGCGCGCGAAAAAGGCGACCGGAAATTCGACGTGGCGATCGTCGCTTGTTAATTGTATCGCGGATCTACGAGGCGTGTCGAAGCGGGACGATAAATCGATATTGAAATTTCCACATTAGCCGTATGTGCGTATGTACATACACGCGTATGGAGAGTCTGGACCCGCGTGCGATTCAAAGAATGCACGCGCAGCCACGGAGGCGCGGATTAAGGCGTAATGTAGCCGAGGTCGAGGAAGGGCGACTGCGAGGATGAGCGCTCTTTTGATGCTCGTTCAACTCGGTCTCAAAATGGATTTATGAGCCCGTAATCGCCAATTGAGATGAGTACTTGTTGTATGTAATCGACTGAAACCTTGCGGCAAAGCGTTGCACTCTGCGCGTGTTAGAAACCGCGCTGCACTACCGCATGCGCACGTACCGGACGTTACAAAATCACGCGGAAATTAACGCGCAGTCTTCCGGTCGATTCTATTTTTAATTAAGAGACACGAGTTTGATCTTTGCCATCATCCTCTGGCTGTGTGTCGAACATAAATGTAAATTTTATTTCTATTCCTATTTTTATTGCTCTTAAATTAAATATTATCTTGCTTTCACTTTTTCTCTGGTGTTTATTGCCATATCATACAGAGAAACATGTATATATGGATATATTATATATAATGTGTGATGAATATATAGAATGTATGCGACTGTCCGCAGAATATCGAGCTCGAGTCCATAGATTCATTTAGTATAAATGACTGTGCGTTCAGTCATCTCTGAAATCTTACCCATAAATTAATTCATCACGTACTGGCATTTAGAAATTCACGCTTTAACCATGTGTTTTCGTCATTTTTAATATGAAATATTATTTAATTCTTGTTGGAGTTTGTAAATATTGCAATAAATATATAATAACTACGAGTTTTGCACGTTAAAATCGCGAATGAATAGTAATCAATCAGCAAGAGAAATCAATACAATTACGTTTAAATTAGAGCTCGTTCGAAATTGCAAATTTCTTAACTCTTTTAATTCTTTTATCTTGATAATGTGAGAATAATTAGACGCTGGTGTAATAAATTAGAATTTGCAGCATCCCGTAGAATGAATTTTGTTTTAATGACGCAGCAACGGCTATGCTCGTGCATTGGCAGTGTCAAGATGAGCTGTAAGTTTAGTTAGAACCTTAAATGAGAAAGGTTCAACTGTGTCTGTTTTATGTAAACGAGCAGCTGAATGGACCGTTCGCATCTGCGGATTATCATTTGAGATGTTTATATTATTGCATTTCTCTGTTTTGCAGACGTGCCTCCCAACATTATCTTGTGTCTTTGAAATAAACTCATTTCGCAGAATCATGAAGTACACAATAAGAAGTTTTCAAGAATACGCGTAAATGGTTTTTGCATGTAATTCATTATACAAATATTAATTATAATTATTTTAAATAAAAAATATTTCAGAAATTCTACGCTTTAGGAAAATGTACATAAGAAAGATTTAGTAATTAGTCTGTATATACATCAAGAGATCTGTAATATCTAATTAAATAATTCGAAAAACATATTTTTTAACTTTAACACAGCAACATTTGTTTCTTTTATATACATTTGTTTCTTTTATATAAATACTCATTATTGTTTTTCAAATGCTTTTCGACTCCTACAAAAATATATGACATCTTCCACGAAAAGATTTCTTTGTTCATATAATGAAGGAAAAGATTGGCTGTTCTAGCAAATTAGATGGTAAAATATGGCATAACATTTTAATTGACTGCTGCAATCAATTAAAAATGCCATATTCAGTCAATCTTTTATTTTAGTGTATATTTATATGTTGCCTTTATTTAAATTGATTCAACTGATTTTATTCAATTCTATATTAATATAAAAAAGAATATATTGCAATGCTAATTATTTTGAAAAAAAAGTTTATATACGTATATTTATAAAGTTTATTTATTTTTATATTTTTTAAAAAGTTTATTTTTTGTATATTATATTTTCTTCTTAGGTATATTTTCAATATTACTTTTATTGGACATTTTTTCTGCCGGGTGCGTTATTGTTATGATTGTTGATTTAATTATTTTGTTGCCAACGAGCACCGCGACGAATTTAAAAGTTAAATTGTATGCAATTGACGTTGACGTGCATTCGATAAGCGCGCATTCGTTAAGCGGAGATTTAAATATACTACATTGACTATGTTTAAATGGATTTATGAATTGGCTACGGCCACGGGATACAGGATATCCCGAACTTTTTTGCCAATCACTTTTGTGTAGATAGAGCGGACTAAACTGAGTCGAAAAGTCCTTTACCATTTTGCAATTTTCGCAATAGTTAACAAGATATTAATTACTAAAAATTGCCAAATATTGGTCTTGAATAATTTTTTACTCAAATACTATGAACCTTATAGAAAAGCTGCAAGAGACAAAAATAATATTTATTATATATATCTTCTCATAAAGTTCTGAGAATTTTTTCAGAATTGTTTAATACCGTATTTTCTCATGTTGGTGAAAAATAAGAAAATGCAGTACTAAAAAGTTCATAAAAAATTCTGAAAAAATTCTCAGAACTTTATGAGAAGAAAATTAATAATTTTTGTCTCTTGCAGTTTTTCTGTAAAGTTGATAGTATTTGAGTAAAGAATTATTCAAGACTAATATTTGGCCATTTTTAGTAATTAATATCTTGTTAACTATTGCAAAAATTGGAAAATGGTAGAGGACTTTTCGACTCAGTTTAGTCCGCTCTATCTACATAAAAGTGATTTGCAAAAAAATTCGGGACACCCTGTATATATATTTTTCAAATACGAGACATTTATTATCGATAGCAATTTTTTTAGTGTGTCTCAATAATGCCGTGCACTAACTGAAGTGGTGACCATTCTTCTGAAGGTTGTTCTAACAATAGAGCATATCAGTGCGGTGAAAACTGATTAAAAAAATCGCTCGATATACACGAGCCAGGATGTCCCATTAACAAATTAGCGACGCGCCATATAGATAAAAGCATCATTACGATTCGCGTCTTATCTGCATTCGTTTGGCCATAAAAGACTGTAACCAATCTCTCTTTCAAAAATAATTATATAACATCAAAATAATCAAAATTTAAGAGACTCAAAAAGTGTTTTTAAAGTGAAGTGAAATACTTGCTTAATCATCAAATATTCTTACCATATAAATTATCATATTTGAAAAATAAAACAGTAAATTTTTAAAAAAGAAAAAAACTAATAGATCCAATTATTTTGACATTTTTTTGTAGGAAGAACTTTTCTTTCAATTTGTTTGCATTAAAATCACGGAAGTGTTACTTTAAATAAAAATTTGCTTATCGCTCTTTTGGCAGAACTGTAAGATTAAATCTTATCTTTGGATACGCGCCGTTAAAGATACTACGTAAGATATAGTAATAGAATGTGATTTATTTTGAGTGAACAGCTATTTGTTATAATTCACGTAGTAAGTATAAAATATGGGAGGTTAGCAACAGCGCAAATAGTTTCTCTATAATTCATAGGGTTTATCACACGAGTTATGTTTTTCCATAGAAAAAAAATTGTTTTGATAAATTATATCACATTAGTCCGGGTATACTGGATACACGTTATGTTTATTACGTACATTTGAGATTTGCGTGCCGAACGACTCCCTCGTACTTCGTACTTTCTGCATGTCATATTAAAGTATGGAAATCAATATTCCTTAGTGGATATCGGCTACTACCTACTTGTACATTAATGCGATCAAATGTCTGTCGTGTAACGAGTTATCGAAGTTCTCGGCCGATCGAGATGCGATAACGAGAAGATATGCAACTCAATTACCGGAGATTAAAAATCGATATAAAGCTTGATATACGCTGCATATATAAGAGTAATAACTTTTTCATATTTCTTTTCATTATTTCTTTAACTAGGCAAAGTATAATGCCAATTTTAACTATTATAAGCTTCAATTACCTTAAATAAAGTTAACAAAAAGTTAAATATATAAAATAAAATATGTTAAATTTAGGTATTTTCTATATCTAAACTCTAAGCTGATGTACTTCATAAATTATTTCTCGAACAATATTTATCTGAAAAACAATTTTTATATCTTTGTCATAATTGTAATTAAATATATGTATTTGGAGATATATAATATCCGCGTTCAACAATATCTTTTTACTTCTCACTATTCGATCGTGATAGGCGTTGCGAGTTTATATCACGGTCAACGTAATCACTGTTATTTCAACGTGAACGGTAATGCTCCGGCTTAAAGTCGCTCTACTTATACGTATTATCTCTCGGCAAAGGCAATGCATGAAGAGCGAGGCAGAACGAGAGAGAGCCGGTCTCCGGGCAATCATCGTTTTCAAGCGTCATTATGAAATTGCTTTGGCAAATGAAATGCGCGGTTATGCGCGCGCATACGCTCAAATTGAGATTTATTGGAAAATCGAAAATATGTTTTCCTACTCCTCCTGTCTCCGCCCAGTAACGGATCCGTCCGACGTTCCGGTGCATCGTGGGGCTGTATCGCCCACGCGGTGCATCCATCGGCTTACACGAGACGGCCGCGTGCATGCAATTACGCGGACTGATTCGAGGGAGACTCGAGAAATCGTTTCGCCGGGGGTCAAAATTGTTTCATTTTTCGCCTGCACGTACTCTCTTTCATCATGTGTCGAAAAAAGCATCGAGAGATGGAAGACACACACACAGACAAAGAAATATTCCAATGAAGCTACTAATCTACTGAAAGTTCAAGAACTGCAGTATAGTGTTTTATTCCCAGTGGAAACCTGTTTTTTAACCCTCCATAGCTTGGATTCACTCAATTATAAATCCCTTTATTAAAGGTGTCAAACGATTCAATTTTCTTTAGGGTACATCTTTGCAAATTTGGACTATTAAATTAGATTAAAATATATTTATTGTTAGTATTAATTCTTTTTTATACGAATTACGTCGTTTTGATTTCTTGAAATTAATTAGTATTTTTTAATTAACATGAATTAAATGAATTTTACAAACCCAGTCTCAGTAACTGTGTTATAGATTTTTTGACATCAGCTCCGAAAAGTTAAATAATGGTTTGTGATTATAATAGACGCACAAACGTATACTCTCTTTGAAAGATTCCTATATAAGATAATAATACTTTATACTCTCATATTTTATACTTGCCACGTGAATTACAACAAATGTTCATGTCTACTCAAAATAAATCACACTCTATCGCTATATCTTACGTAATATAACAAATTAAAACAAAGTGAGACTACGAGAATCAGGCGCAGTAAAAAATGTGCAGATTAAAATTTTTTAAGTAAATTACATTTACTTCAGTAAAACAATTATATGCCTATTTAAAATCTTACACTTTACTCGTATGTTTCGGTTCCAATATTTGAGCTATCTTCAGCGACAAAAGAATAAAGCATACAGCATAAGATGAGTTTAGGGAGACGCTATTAGCTCTATTTATATCATTCTATCCTTGTTTTATGTCTAATAAACGATGAAGATAGAATGATACAAATAGTGCTAATAGTATTTATTTGCCGAACGCACTTGTTATGTTAAATACTGTTTACGTGATGTAATTCATGGCACAATTTAAAAAATGCCATTTAATCTTATAGTTTTTTCAAAAGAACGCGCGATTAGCAAATTTTTATCTTTACATAAGTGTTATACGATAAAATTCATATAACAATCTCTTATCCTCGCGCGATAATCACGACACAGCGACAGATGCGTTTGATATGCACAAATCGGTGATCAATCTTAGAACCCACTGCAATAATCTCACCGGGACGATCATCAAACCACCTTTGTGCAGCGTACGTATTAACTGAATCACGCCACTGTCTATGGCAAACGAGATCGAGATCGTAAAGGCAATCGATCGCGAGGAGATAAAGGGCAACTCAGCTCGCTCGACCGCTCCTCATCGTCAATACCTCTCGGAACTCGCCGACTCTACGATCGATCGATCAAGCAGCGGGTGCCTTCAATTAGTCGGCGTAGTTAATTAATTTGACTCGATCGCAATTTACATAATTAGACACGCCGAGTGCGCCCTTCAGCTCGAAAGCGCCGTAATTGCCGCGTCGAATGCGCACGCTTATGCCGACTGCAACTCCGAATGATTACTAAGAGATACTTGCTACCTTCCTGCTTCTGGTAGCATGAAACTACTCGACGAATGGATCAAAGTGCGCTGATTGAAACGCACGAAACCGCGATACATCTCGCGCATGTATAATAAGACGGTGCGGTTAAGTTCGGCGAATTGACAGAGCAAATCCCTGCAAGTATCGTTAATACTATAGCGGCACTTTCTAAGCTACATCGTACGTTTCTATTATACTAATACAGCTAAATTGCAAACTACACGGATGTATGGCGTGCTTTGTACGGTATTTCAACCTTTAATCAATTCATGAAACAATTTTACTCAAGTATCTAAAAATTAAGGCACATTTCAAATCTGAAAATAATTTTGTCGGACCATCAAAATAATTATGTAAGAAATTAAAATATGATGAACAATGCTGTAAAAAGCTTTGACATTCTAGTAATCAGTTTGAGCGTCCTACATAATATTTTGATAGTTTAACAAAATTATTTTCAAATCTGTATCCAGCTAAATTTTCAGATACTTCAGCGAAATTGTTTTTTCCGTAAATCTAATAATTAACTAGAACAACAAGAAAAAATATTAGATTAATATTCCAGTTTAATTTATTAAATAGAAAATTGATACAAAATAACGGAACAAGTTTCTACTTTACTTGATTTTCTTCAACCGTTTATTATTTCTGTTAATCGTATAATCAATCCATAAACCATATATATAATAAAACCATAATTAAATATTCAAGGTAATAAATATTCAAAGTAATAATAAATATAGAAACGTAAATTATGAACACATTATGGATAAACTGGTGATATGAACTAATAGAGTTAAAATCAATTTTTTCGTATGTCAATGAAATAAACTAGAATAATAATTTAACATTCTTATTGTTGCTCGATTTTGGCCCTAGTTAATTAAATTTATTTATTTAATTTTTTTTTAATAAATAAGCATTGTTGTAGTTCATTCTTTCCATCTTGTAATTGATAATTACTAATAAAGAGGCATTTAATGTTAAAAATAAAAAGACTTTTAATTTATAGAAGACTTTTAAAGTACCATTCTGTCAAATATTATTTTTAAAAAGCATTGTTAGAATTCATTGCTAATTTTTATATCTAACACATGTAAATCAATCTTTAATTTTGTTAATTACATGAAAATTGTTAGAGTCAAAGACAACGCACATGTCGTCTATTTCCTTTTTCACATGCACGTCTGTCGAAACGAAAGAAAGAAAGAAAGAAGGAAAGGAGGGAAGGAAATGTCGTCAAAACTAACATATCTAATTCCCGTCATTCGTCATCTGTCGACTCGTCGATTTTTCATAAAATACTCCACTCCGTTTGTCACAAAGCGCGGACGTGGCAGGTTTTTGAGAACTTACCCGCTAACGAAAGACGACAATTTCTACGACGTGAGCTGCCCGTTCAGAGTCAGATTTCCGCGGCCGAATTTCCCCGACGTGCCTCCCGGGGGCTCGGTGATTCCTCGCGACAAAGGGCAAGTCCGAAGCGAATACTTTGCGTCCGCATGGTAGAACTCGAAGAAACGTGCTCGGCTGATGCGTACCTGGAACTTTTCAAGATATACTTCCGCATAAAGAGCTTTTCACGCTGACAATGCGACGCCGTCGACACAATGAGATCAGTATACTATGTCTGAAGGGGGCGGATGTTGCATCGTATATAAACCGCGGCATTAAAACGTCTGTAAGGCTCTGTGGAAAAATGGAGCGAGGCGCGAAAGGTCGGGCGATTCATGGCGCAGTTGAATAGAGAATTGTATAGCCGTTAAACCATAAACAGAGTGCCAAATTACTCTTTGTAATGACAGTATTAATAAAAATCTCATACATACGTGTGAATAATAAATTACAACAAATGAGAAAGCGTGGGTAAAACTTTATGCGTAAATGACTGAAATTTTATAATTCTTTTCTTTTCAAAAGAACGTAACATATAAATTGTCGTGTTTGTGTACACAGTTTGAAATATACCGATAAATAAAAAGAAATTTAAAGAAATTTTTTTTAAATTATCGGGGGAAATAACAATTTAGTTGTAAGAGCCTAAAAACTGGAGCACACATTTTTGCATAACGCATAATGCATAAAGCATAAGAGAATCAATCAGAATCTTTTATAAAATGAAGGATTGCGTTTGATTCTCTTATGTTTTATGCATTAATGCGTTATGCATTATGCGTTATACAAAAGTCATCTGTGCTCCGGCCTTAAGATGCGTAACATTGTTTCTTCTTTTTTCAATTCAACCCTATCTTATATGATAAAAATAACCAACTGTGCGAAATAATTCGCACAATCTAGATCGATTTATACATTAAAGTTAATAAAATCAAAAAAATTATAAAAATTTGTATATAAATTATAATATATATTTAAAAAAATAATGTTTTATAATTTAAATATAAACTATTAATCTTGTAAATTAAAGATATAATTAATTTGTTAAAATTATTTAAAAAATATTTTTATAATATACCTTTAATCTCCAAAATTAATATTCTATACAAACTATTTTTTGTCTCTCTCTATTTAAAGAGATGCATATGCAGTCTATTGACGTATTCGGCGTGAAATGAATTCGTAAAATGCATTGGATGCATTAATCGTGCGGCAATCACAAGACTAATTTTTCAAATATCTTCCGTGCATTTATTATAGTTTCTTGAGATGTGGTAATTTTATCAAGCAATTCAATCATTATTTATTAGATGCTAATAAATATATTATTTATGTTAATATTATTTATGTTAATAACCATCTAAAAAACTGCTAAGAATTTTATCTTTATGTAGACTGCTGTCGGCTATATTTTTCTTGCATGTAGGTTTTTAAAAAAAGAAAGCTGATATCGCGTAAATACCATTTCGTTTTCCTGTATTCTAAAATCTTTTCTCGGACTTGTGGTCGGACCACAAAGCAGCCATGCTCGCAGCGTCGCAATATTTTTCAGTACCGCACGTTTTTATCACTCGACTGCGAGCACAATGAAATATCGACGACGTAACGTAAGCATGCACATAAGTTACTGCGTGTACTCTGGCGGTAATCGCGAGCCCCGCGGTCGTACGAAGAATTATTTGACAAGTAAATCGTCGCTGAGAGATGCACGTGTCACGGTCAAGAGCTTGCATCCCGGCCATTTCTAGATTCGACCGATTTGCAGTTGAGAAAAACCAGCGACTTGCAAGAGATCTGACTGCATAAATATTTATACTAGCTAAATATAAATATACGAGGAAATCCTCGTAATATCTTTCATGACCAAATTGTATTAAAATCCGGAAAAACAATATTCCCGAAATATGATATTATAGTATCGAATATATAAATGCTTAGCTAAATATTATATTTTACGCGCGCAGTACAGAAGATTGTACTTTACGCTGTCTAATAAAAGAAAAAAGAAAATTATGCAAACCGATTGATAATAAGTCTGTCGGCGCTATGACACGCTCATGTTGAATCGATGGACGATTGAGCGCAATTCTATAGGATGGGAGTGCCGGTTCCGAACTCTTGCAACGGAAAAGGCGCATCCTGTATCTTGTCAACTGACAGTTGAAAATATACCGGGTGCTCGATTGAGCATTTAGGACTTTTCTCGACGCTTGTACATTTTTGTTTGCTTGTATGTTTTTGTGATTCTCTTACAAAACCTTAACATCTACTAGAAAGTAGTAAGTTTGTAATTATTTATTTTGAGTTAACAGTTAAAAACTCTAAACAATGCTATTAATATTCAAAATAAGTAATTAATTACTACATTTTAGTATTACATTGGATTTTTCTAAGAATAATATTTTCTCTATTTTAAAAAGTAGCAAGAAAAAAATTAAGTTTCAAAATAGTTAATTACTATATTTCGGTATTAAATTGGATGATGAATGTTAATCTATCAATGATATTATTTCTTAAAGAGTACCAAGAAAAAATTAAGTTTAGATTGTGAAACACACGTGCGAAAAATGATAAAAAGTTATTAAATTTGAGACTTATTATAAATGAATTAATTAAAAGTTACGTAAAAATTTATATTGCTGTTTTCCATGTCCTCTGTATATAAAAAAATATTATTTCATATAAGAGAATTACGTACCCTATTCCAAGTAAATTCTAATAAAGAACTAAAGAGATCTAGAGCTGCGCTCTTTGTACCACGTTAATAATAGCTTTTTTTTTCTCGGGATTCTATGTGCTCGAATAATGCAAAAGAAAAATAATTAAAAAAGAAAGATCCCTTTACTTTAATATGTTTTCTATATAGCTCTTTCGTATATAGTTGGAAACTATATTGGAAACTGTTCAATATTTTAATAAAAACATATACTGACTAGCAATAATTCGATTACTAATTGTAATGAATACTTAAGAAATATTTCTCAATTTATCTACTGTCAGTTAAAAAAAATAGCAATTTAGTACAAAACCTACACCTTTATAAAATATTAAATTACTTTTAATCATTTATCAATCAAAAAATTATTAGTAAATATTTTAATGAGTAAAAATAACAGAAATCTCACGGAGAGAATTTTTTCTTAGAGTTTACCTTGAAAATATGATATAGTCGTGACACAACATTGTATTTTCAAGAATTTTAAATCTATCTCAATTATTAATAAAATTACAATGCAGTATAAAATAAGTTTAATTAATTTTACAGAAGTGAATGATAAACATTTTTTTAATGTTATATTGTATCACAACTATACTGAGAAAAAAATAGCCTAAATTTAAAGAAATATTTGTTTGAATACTGTCAACTATACATTTACTTACAATAAATAAATATTTACTTAATAAAAAGAAGTGATTGTTAAATCAAATTAACACACACATTTTTTACACCAAATAAATATATTTTTATATTTAATAAATATTTAGTTGGTACTATTCAAATAAATATTTATTGAAATTTAAGATATTTTTTCTCAGTGTACCATATTTTCGGGATAAATTTTAAAACAAAATTCTCTCCGTACACAAACACAGATTTAAAAAATTGCATATGATCCGAAATAAAAGTGTTATCACCGTATTAATTTAAAAAATTGCGAGAAAAGTTTGTTAATTTTATTTTAAGCACCATGGATTCCACACCGCGTCGTGTTTAATCGATGTCGTAACAAGACATACGTGATAATATATTCGGTGATGCGTATACGCGCGTTCGAGGAACGGCCGCGTGCACGTTCCACGTGACATAGCAAATAGGTCGCAGCGATTCCATCATCGGATGCAGATAAAAAATTTATCCACCCACGGGATAGGTTCAGTCTAACAGTGCCTAAGCGCGCCCTTCGAACGGCAAAGTATATGCACCGTTTTCCCATGTAACCAAACCCCGATGATATCGCATTAACTCGCTCATTAAATAGATTACGAGTAGCACAGGGTACGTTACTCAACAATTGACCGATACTTGTACGACGGTACTAACGCAATTACCCGAGACTTGTATAGGAAAGAGGAAGAGAAGTTTGTCAATAGGTGGATGATAAGCTATATATAGCCTTAAGGCGTTTATGTAAAACTAATAATATTGGAAACGACTTGTCCTTTAGTAATGTTTAAAAAAATATATATGGAAAGAACGATTTTGCTGAAATATCTAAAAGTTTAGCTGGATACAGATCTGAAAATAATTTTGTTGAATTATTAAAATAATTAAGTAAGAAATTCAAGCACGATGATTATGATGAATAATGCTGTAAAAAAGTTTAATATTGTAGCAATCAACTTGAGTGTCCTATATAATTATTTTACACAACGATAGTTCAATAAAATTATTTTCAGACCTAATTAATTAAATTCAGTTAAATTTTTATCAGATTTAATTTATAAATATTTTAGGGTTATATTTTTAGGTATTTCAGCAAAACTGTTCCTTTCGTATATAATTCAAATCTATTCTCATGCTAATAAAGAAAATATATTTCCAAGCTGTCAAAATACAAATTTTCTTTTTTCATTTTTTTTTAATTATAATAAGAAAGCTTAATGTCGGTTCTTCAAGTTCCAAATGTCAAATCTCATCTCGAGTGATGTAATGTAGTAACCGTGCGTTCAAAATACATCAAAATCGTATCGGTGCAAAGATCTCATGTGGACTCAAGATTAGACGACCACCATGAGATGGTGACGTCATGGATGCACGCGTGTTCGTTTGTCTGTTACACGCGATGTGTCAACGAGGTCACGGCAGTTCAATTACCGTCGAGATGGAGGCGAGATCAATCCTCCCATGGGGTAGGTCGGCACCATGGGGCGCATTTGACGAAAGAAAAAATTCCTCTAGGGAAGAAATCGGAGGATGCAACACAGAGAAATTGAGGGAGTGGTTTTAATGCATGATCGAAGCGATTGTTGCGGCACTTTTACATGAAAAGAATGGTTTTGCTGAAGTATCTAAAAATTTGACTAGACATCTGAAAATAATTTTATAGGTCATCAAATTAATTATGCAAGACGTTCAAGCTGGTTGCTGGAATGTTTGAACTTTTTGCAGCCTTATCATCATGCTTGAGTGCCCTAATTATTTTAATAATCCAACAAAATTATTTTCAAACCTGTGTCTAGTTAATTATTAGATACTTCAGCAAAACCGTTCTTTTCGTATACGTGGATACATCATGTTATTTCGTAAACGTGAAGCACTTTTCTCCAAGTATTTCAAAAAATTAATACAGAAAGTTAAAGGAAGAATGTTTGCTTTTTTTTGTCTGTCGCTTAAAATTAATGCTGTATCGAAGATATTAATAAAAAACTTCAAACAAACTGCTGTATCTTGTTAATAAATTCAAGTATCAATAACTGAAGATCCGTTTGATTTCTAGAATGTATAATATTTTACGCAAGAAATACTCTTAATAATAAATTAATTCAGTAGTTTTAATAGCTAAGTACTACAATCTTGATTAAAACTTTCACATAGATAAAAACAAATTATTTAAAAAATTATCTTCACATATATACTCAGAAACATCACTCTAAAATTCTAAACAAAGTCGCAGTCGCTAATATTCATTTGCTTTAAAAATAATCAAGTAATTAAATCATTGTATACTTTAACAATATAATGTACTATAAAACACAATTTTTATGTATTGTAAAATTACCATTTTTCTCGCGATTTAAACAGATTCAAATAGTAATATTATAAAAGTCAACAAACTCATTTAGAAGTATATTAACAAATCGTCGATATCTTGTGAACTTTTCAGAAAATCGCGTCCAAAGCTTCAACAAATAAAAAGTAGAAAAAATCAAAGAAGTTATAAATCATGAGCTCCGCTAGTAGAGAGGAAAAGTAAAGATTAAATAAAGATAAGTGCGGTGAAATCAAAATCTATTCGGTTTCAAAGCGAGGCTCATATATTATTTGTAGTTTCTTTCTAATAATTTGTAAGTCCGTTTACCCATAGCGACAATGATTCTTTGCTCAAACGTGTGCTTAGAAATTTGTCGAATATGTGTTGTACCTTTTAGGATCGATATTATGTTGTATCGAATAACCGAAGATATATTGTTGTCCCGTCCCATTCTCGAGGGCTAGTACTTTTCTAATACTGCTGCGCCCTTCAGTCAACCCATGAGGTATTGTGAACCCTAGAATAGATCAATCAGTGAACACGGGTCCTCGCTAATAGACCGATTGAAGCCAGCCAGTTTTGACAGGCATTCAAAGATCTTTCTCATTGAAGCGTATAAATATTTTAACGTGTTTAAAGTATATTCAAATTCGATGTCATATTCAAAAGATTTATTGGAAAATTTTTTACTTGACAATATTATACGTGTATCTCGACAATAATATTTCCAATTAAGGAAGTGACAACCACTGAGATATTTTACCTGTTGCTATTATCTGTTTCTTTCTTTTTATTCTGATAGGTATTGTCGATATTCGAGGTGAGAAATCTATTTAAGCAGAACAAGTTATCGTAATATCAAAATGACATTTACTTTAATAACTCCAAAATATCATTTACGGTTCATTTTAATGTCATTTTGACATTACCATGACTTGGCACCTATCATGGAACAAAATTGGAATGGATTCCGATCGGAATCCATTCCGACTTTGTTCCGTGATAAATGTCTTGATGTTTTTCTTCTTCGCACAAAAATGGCCCCCCGGTTGTTGTTTGGGTACCGAAATTGCACTAATGATAATATTGCGCGTTGCAGTTTTTATAAGTAAAAACGTGATGACTATATTACAGATTCAGATTATATATTTTACTTACTTTTTACGATGCAGATCGAATCTTGCAATGAGTCCGTCATTTGGCGGTAACAGTGGCAGCGGTGAAATCATAAAACTCCAATTTTCGCTACCAGAGTGTGCCACGTAACAGTATCCTGTCGGTTTTCGAATTTCGGTGGTTTCCGGAAACGTTCGACGATTTTCGCTGATCAGACGTCGATGCGTCATGCCGCGCATGCGCGATTGTTGACTCGGCTGCACATAAAACTTAACCTGACTTAATCTTGGATTCTACATCGTATCACATCGTATTGGGACGTTTCATATGAAAAAATGTTCGGCAAATTGATCTCGGGCATATTTCAATCCTTGCCGTAAATGTTAACTTTTGTTTCTAATCTCTATAATTAATATTTTTTATAGTAATTCCTGTCATATTATCAGTATCATATATCATTATCAGTAGCATATATCATGTATCATATTATCAATCCTAAACACATTCATTAAGTGTATTTCAACCGATACTTTTTGCATGCCAATTATTTTGTAGATAAGAAACAAATTATATAAACATCGTAAGCTTACTTGCGTTACTTAACCCTCAGTGCATATGATTGGATCAGTTTTCTTCTGTATTTTTCTTCGAAATATTAGGAAAATCTAGCTAAATAATAGTCTTTATTCTTTCTTTTTTTTTAAAAATACACAACTTTATAGTTTCTAAAGATGTTAAAATACATAAGATTCATTTAATAATTTTTGTACATTTATAAAAGTGATGAAAATTCATATGATAGGTTGTTCCGAATATGGACATCCTATCATGTGTAATAAAAAATTGAAAAATCATCGTGGGTACTAAAAATTAATATAAAACAAACACAACATTGAAATATTAAATAACATGGTATAAGTACATTATATAATAACACCATATTTTGTTAACACATTTACAGACGGGCTTCAAACCAGCTTTCGTCGACCGTGATTGCAACGTCCGTGTGGAGCCCATGGGGTTTAACATTTGTGAGAAACAGAATGAGATATCATTTTCCTCATCCAAATGAAAGGAAACGAATAAAAAAGCATGGCTGGTTTGCGAGGCTGTCGACACCAAATGGTAGAAAAATTCTCCAAAGAAGAATCTTAAAGGGCAAACATGTGCTATCTCATTAATCATTACGTTATCCATCTGATTGATTAAATGTACGAGAATGTACGCAAAGAAATAAATGTTTTCAATTTAATTAAAATCCTTTTTATTACAATCAAAATACTTAGCGAAAGATAATATGTGAGTTAATTGCCATCATGTGCATTCAAGTAAACTAACTCTTCTTCATTATCTTCATTACTGGAATTTCTGATTTCATCAGGCATTTTAAATTTAAGCTGCTTGCAAGTCCAATCGAATGGATCCATCAAAGGGGCTTCTATTACTAGATCTTTTTTTTCATTGCCCATAATTAAGTGTATACTTTTCAAATGTAAGTGTACTGGAATAATTTCTTGTTGACTTGGTTTTATATTTAGTAGCTCTAGTAGTTGTCGATTTAGTTTTGGTAAATCCCAACTGGAATCAGCAAATGGATCGATTTTTAACCATGTACCCATGATTTCTTGGATTCGTGATCCATGAATATTATCTCCAAGAATCGGACTGTACAGCATAGTGGAAGCAAATAACCTGATACCATGCCATTTTCTTGAGGACGACACAATTTCTATTAGTGAACTTAAATTATTCGTCGAATTGCTTATGATTTTATATTCTATATTCATGATCTTGACTTCATTCCTCTTTACCGCATTTTTATTCCATTGAGTCAAGATAATAGGCTGAAATGCACATGTGATTATTACCTCAGTGAATATTAATTATTTCGTGAAAATATGTATTTGGAGGTATACCTTTTTATCTCCTAATGCAGACTTTTTTAAAATCATTGCTAAATGATGTTTTCCTTTGATCTCGTTTGGAACTCTAGTTGTGACTACCCAATATTTCTTGTATCTACCTTGATTCCGTCTTCTTGACAGATCTAATTGGTAGCACACTTTTTCGTTAATTCCGAAAATATATACGCCGCTCGTATATCTACAAATAAAGTAAAATTTGAAGTAAATAAATAAAATGATTTTTTTACAGAAAAAGAAAGAAGGGAGAGATTGAGGATGATATACTTCTCTGCTCCAAAAGATGGTATCAACATCGGTACATCTAACTCCTTTGCAAGATATGGCAAAACATCGTTTATAGAATAATTTGCTGCTCCTGCAATTTTATGATATAAATGCAGACGTGAGTTTACATCTGACTTTGAATATAAGGGTATGCCATATGGTTTGTTTATTGCAATTATTCCATCTGCAAAAAAGTATTCGTAAATTAATATTCAAATGTATCACTTTTATTAGCTAAGTAAAACAAAAATATATAGACAATATTAAGAATCTTTATTTTAGATCGCATATGTGAGAAACATAATCAATACTAGAAAAATGCCTATTACGATCAAAGCTGGATCTTTATTGCTTTAAATAATTCAATCTTGAATTACTAATATACACTATATATGTACTTGCATATATATCATATTGTAGTCTTTTTAGAACTGCGCGCCGAATTGTTTTTCCGGATTATAAACGCAATTAAAACTACTCTAGTCTATATTAGTATTTTAAGATCGAATTATTTAAAGCAAAAAAGATCCAGCTTCGACCGTAATAAAAATATATATAGATATATTTTATTTTTAATCTCAATATAACTTTATATATAACTTTACAACGATATAATATCTCTTTTAATATTCTTTTTAATATCCCTTTTAATATAACTCAAAATTTCTTATTATAAATAATGAAACTCCTCTGTATGCAATACAGAAAAACTAACTCTGAAAACCATCATACTTAAAATAATCTAAGCAAATAGATTGACTATGGTTTAACGTTTCTTGAATTTCAATATTAATATAACTCCTCCGGAACTAACAGTGTGTATTGGATTGATTTAATTATAAATCTCTTTGTTACTGCTAGATTGTTACTCAAAGACAGAGTTCTGATGGTGTATTCCCAGGTGGGAATCCAAACATGTCCCAAGATCTGCAAAATATCTCTCTCCTTAGTATCTTTCTTTCTATATTTTCACTATATTTCCTTCAAGTTTAACACATTATCAGATACTGTGAAGTGACTATTAATTTTTTATGATTTGAAGAATTTCAGTATGATCTTCAGTCCGTTGATATTTTTCATTCAAAAAAGAATTATTGTGTAAATCAAAATAATATCTTGAATAAACTAATTATAAAAATAATTGTTTTCAAGAAATGTTTGACTTGATCAGCCTCCAAGATTTGAAAAGAATTAACGTTTTATTTAAGATGCCTGATTTTGAATTATCTAAAGATGCATATGCAAAGACAGGAAAATACAGTACTGCTCAAAAAGTTCAAGTTTCAAATTTTTGTGTCTTGAATATGTCAACATCCTAGGTAGTTATTGTTTGGACAACAAAGATTTTAATCAATAAAAATAATTTAACTTTCTCTGTGAAGTAATGCCAAGATAAAAAATATATTTTAATTTCATTAATTCTTAATTCTTGTATCTATTAACATGTCAATTACAATTTTACAGAAAAATGACAAATACTTTCTTCATGTTACACCTGCAAATTTGGATTATTTGTATTAAAATATACTTATTCATTCTTTTTTATACAAGTCATACATTTTGGTTCCTCGAAATTAATTAGTACCTTTCAACATAAATTAAATATCTCATAGTGATCCAGCGTTAGTAACTAATATTGTAGATTTTGACGTCAGCTCCAGAAGGTTAATGGCCATTAAAAATAAACATTGTTTAATAATCACAATAATACTGTAAAATTATATTAAAAAGATTACTAACTTTTACAAAATAATCAAAGAAAATTTTCATGTTAAAATAATGTATGCAAGTAAAATATAACTCTGAAATAACATTTTTAATTATAATATTAATGATTATTGCAAATAAACATTGTTTAATGGTCACGATAATGCTGAAATTGCATCAAAAAGCAAGGATTATTAACTTTCATAAAATGGAGTAATAATAGGATGTTTTTTATAACTGAACTAGTACAAACTTTTGGAACTTAAAGTGAGATAAGTATACATTTAATATTTGGCGAAAGTAAAAGTTCTAGTGCAGTTAGTACAGGAATGAAAAACATACCTATAAAATTCATCAGTCTATTATAATAATATAATAATGAAAATAGCTATATTAATCTTGCTGGAAAATACTGATACATTAATCCTAGATGTACAATAATTTCTCCACCTGAATTGTAAATAATGTTCTTCAGCAAATCCTTCACAAATTCATTCTCCGA
This sequence comes from Trachymyrmex cornetzi, assembly GCF_001594075.2. Lineage (NCBI taxonomy): Eukaryota > Metazoa > Arthropoda > Insecta > Hymenoptera > Formicidae > Trachymyrmex > Trachymyrmex cornetzi. The sequence continues at coordinate 333,890 of NW_017295839.1, forward strand.
TTTCCACGGATGAATTTGGTTATACGGATGGATCACCTTCTGTGTCGTCATTGTCGTCGTATCATTCTCTGTGGTGCAGTATTTCCTATAGCACGTGCGAAACGCCACTGCGAACTCGCTGGTCCGCACGCTTCTGAATACTGTCATCGCACTCTTCATTTCTTCCCGACTGAGATTTGTGAATTCGTTTCTTTACGAATTTTAGCAGACACAGAATCGCTCTTCAATTTGAGGTTAAACTCGATGTAACCGCATATGATTATCAGTAACTATAAAAACGACATGAAATTAATTATTTAAGAACGAGCGATACCTTTATTTACCATTAGTTTCAGTAAATTAGGGACTAATTTTAGCTTTCATTTACAAAAATCAACAATTTACTCACTGAACCGATAACTATACTGGAATCTTGAAACGGAACTCTCACTAGTCTCACTCACTCACTCGAATTTTAGAATACTTTGGATCCCGAGCCGGGCGGGCCAGGCGATCCATCCAGGCCCAGGGCCCAGCATTTCTTGTGAGAAGAACCATCAAAATCGCTTGTACACTAGCGCCAATATCCATTTTCGATTCGGAAACTACGTAGCCAAGTACTGGCGATAAAATCGCGGTGTCCGTGGTGGAATTGTTAACACAGGAAAAGCATAATATAAAATGATTAATAAAATAAATATGACTGAATATATACAGGGTGATCCAGACCAGCCGTAAGAGCCGGCATGTACGCACTTGTCTATGAAAGTATGAATAACTGAATTGAAAAGTCATCTACTATATATTTTACAATTTCCGCAATTATATTTTTTTAGTTACCAATAAGTAGAAAAGGTTTGAAATCGACGCATAAGACAACTTTAGGCCGGAATCAAACTGAAGAATGAGATTAAAGATTGAAAGATTGAAGTTTGACCAATCAGAACAAAAGGAGCCAAAATTTCTTTGTCCTCACTGATGAAATTTCAATCTTTAATCTTCAATCTCAATCTTCAATGCATAGTCTGATTCCGGCTTTAGAATATCTTTAAGAGTTTTTTAAGAAATATTTTTGAGATATTTCATAAAGAACTTTGAAAGATATTATCTTAATCAATGTTGTCTTATACACCGATTTTACCCGTTTATTCGGTAATTTTTAGAAATTATATATAATATCTTGTTAACTGTGTTGCGACCGTTATAAAATGATAAAGGATTTTTTTTTTTTTCTATTCAGTTTTTTATAAACAGAACGACACTGCTGTTAATCCGATAAAAAATTTTTTATGCATGTATATGTATAAATATGTATAAACATACCTAAATACGCATAAATATTGATAAACATGTATAATTATATATGAAATATATGTTCGTACATTTTTTTTTCTTTTGTAAAATTACTTTTTAATAGAAATAATAATAGTAATGTGAAAACATTAAAAATAATTAAAAAGGTAATTTTCGCACTATTTGTTTTAGAAAAAATCAAATTTGAAGAAATGTAAAAAAATTATTTATGTATAATTATACATATATAAAATTATGCATAATTATGTATGAGCAAATTTTTTACATTTTTCCAAACCTGTTTTTTTTTTTTCTAAAACAAACGCAAAAATTATTCCTTTAATTATTTTTTATGTTTTCACATTATTATTATTATTTCTACAATAAAAAGTAATTTTATAAAAAATAGGATATATGAACATGTATGGACATATTTAATAAATAAAATTTCTCGATAACGTTATTTATCGGCTTTCGTTTGTTACTGTCATGGTTCGCTGATAAGTATGCATGAAAAATTTTTTACCGGGGATTTGCACTCATAACTTGAAAGCTCTTATTAATACATTAATTCTTATGATAAACTTATCAGCGAACCATGACAGTAACAAACGAAAGCCGATATAAATAACGTTATCGAGAAATTTTATTTTATATCAAAATATAGTACGTGCTATCTGTACATAACGTAAAGAGTCTATACAGTCGCATCAATACAAGCCTACAATATAAAATGTATTCGCAGCATGAAAATATAGACTGCAGTATTTGATTCCATAATTTATAACACACACAAAGTCAATATCGAAGAGTTACATACTGAATTATTACAAAGATTAGAGACCAACAATGATTTTATAAAAATTTGCATATCTGTTAAATAATTTAGATGATAGTTGATGATATAATATTAATTTTATAATTTATTATTTACCCTGATATTTCATTAGATATATATATAAGTTTTACGGCATAATATATATAATATTATTAAATTATTATATCGTAAATATAGCATTCTACATACTAATCATGAATTTAATACTGCAGTAAACGTTCATTTATTCAGATATTTATGTCTGTTTATGTGGACGATTGGAAATTAAATTCACATCAATAATACTGATACGAAATTTTTATCGATATATTTTTTCAATTACATCTTCCCCCCGTAGCCTGCTTGATAGTCACGATAATTTTATCAAGTAATAAACAAGTAAAAAATCCATAACCGATTGTCAATAACATGATGATGACAATCGTATACCGACATTACCGACGAATCATACATTGCGGAATTATCACTCAACAAGCAGCCTTCACGGCGCTCGCGCAACACTCGCGGCTGCGTTCAGGTCGTTTTGGATTGAAGGCAAACTTCGAGCTTCAAGTAGTAGCCATACTAGTCATCGCGCAGCAAATGTGACTCGTAACGTTTTCGATCAGTGCCAGCACACACGTCTTTTTCAACTCCCATCGATCGAGAGTCGCCGTTCTCCACGTGATTCCGCGATTACGGTCATCAGAGAAAACTACTCGTCGACGGCGCCGAAGGGCAACCAAGAGCGACGACGTAGGGAGTCACCAGAAGGCCGGCTCTGTCCTTATTTCCTCACTCTCCTTTTCTCGCGCAAGCGAGCCATCTCACAAATTCAACCTCGTCGATAACGGCAGCGAGGAACCTTCACGTGTCGTGACACGTATCGGGTTGCTCCCGGGTAGGAAGGGCGATCCATCTGTCTCGAATCTCGGCTCCCCCGAGCGGAGAATTTTCACGCTAGAAAGCGGCCGTCCAGCAGGGCGATACCATCTTATATGACTTTACTTCGACAACGAGGTAAGTTTTCCCTGGTTTCCTCCGGTTTCCCCTCGCCTCTCGGACTCCCTCGAATTTTAACGGTCCGAGAGATTCGCCGACTCGACGACGACCGTCCAATCGATATCGATTTGCGTCAATCGCGTCGATCGAATTGCCAATTATTTTTTTTTTTTCTTCTGATATACCATAACCTCTCTGCGCCCATCGTGCTCGCTCTCTAATTTTAGCGACCAGCCATTTTGGACACGGCACGACGGGGCGTGCGTGCGTGCAAACACGAGCGAGACGTGCCAGCCGTGGACCCCTCGCTCTTCTGCGGAAATGAGCGTTTCCCTCTCTTTCTCTCTTCCTTACCGTTTGCCTTTGCATCGGGCGACGTGACGATAACGACTCGTATGCGTGTCGCACCGACGAAGGAAACAATCCTTCTCGAAGCCGGTCCTGAGATTCTATAATGTGGGAGTCTGGCCATGAACAATTTTATCAAAACAAGAGTGAGGAAGAAGAGTACATGTACTGCGTCTTTTTATGTATGCTGTCTTATCTTAACTTATATTCTTCAAAATTTATATGCTCATTTTTTTCCACCAATGTAGATCAATTTTAATCTTACAATTAGTTTAACTTATTCTTCATCTTTTTCTAGTTTTAATAATAGGAAAAAGATGAAGAGTAAGTTGAATCAAAATTAAAGTTAATCTACATTGGTAGAAGCAAGTATTAAAATGAATCTTATTCTGAAGAGTGAATCTCACCGTTAGAGATTTTTTTCAAAACTCAATTTTTAATTTTTAGAGTGAGATTCCATTCCAAAAAATTTAGAAAGTATCTTACTCATTCCCCCCAATATATTGAAGTTGACAAAAACGATGAGCTAGTCAAGTTGTTATCTCAAAGCCAGATTTTGTTATAGGATCTCTGATTTGATATTGTTCAATACTGAATTGTTTAATCCGCGCTTTTCCTGTTATTTTCAGCTAATCTTACTACTAGATTTGATGCAAAAATAAGCTGCTTAATGTAAACGCATGTGCGCTTTCTATGGAAAATTCCATGGAAAAACACAAAGATGGAAAATACAAGATAAAAAAAGCCTTTTCAGATCTAAATTCTTCGATAGAAAGAAGAAAAAAAGGAACGAATACAATTAAACAAATCAATTCTCTTTATTCATTTTATGTCCATGGGTTAAATTCTTTCTTGCTGAACTTCCTGCACAGTTCATTTTTTTCCGTATCTCTCCAATATGAAAAGAAAAAGAGGATAGAACCGTGCAAGAAATTCAGCTAAAGAACAGGCCTAATTTCTACTAATAGGTTTTTTTATTACACTGAATTAATGTATAATCTTTATAATTATTGAAATAGATAGATGTTTGAAATTTGGCGAAAACGAGAAGGGGCACGCAAACGCAGTCTAATGCAATAATAAAAAAAAACAAATATATAGATTCAATTTCAGTTTAACTTATTTTTTTCTATTTTTCTAATTTTAACATTAGAAAAAGGTAAAGATTAAATTAAATGAATTTAAAATTAATTTAGTAGAAATAGACGTTGACATATGTATTTTCGCTTCAAGTAATTCGCGTTTTGTAATTTGGTAGCTCCTGTACTCTCTGCATCGAGAATAGGACGAATGTATAGAAGGGGAGGGAAAGAGAAGCATAGTGTGTGTAGCAAGCGCAGCGAAAACAAGCGGATCTATTTTAGCGAGCACTTCTCCAACTAGCCTATCGCATCTCTACTCTGACGCGTATCCGTGGCCACAATAAGGAATTTATTTCTCTCTTTTGTAACGAGAGAACGAGCAATTTGTTCTACGCGCGAGCAGGAACTGCTAATATCCGACGAATACAATTTGTCAGCATTGACATTTCTAACATTTTGTAGTCAAATGCAAAGGAAAGTTATTTTAAATACGGTATACAGCCAGTTACATTATTACGGAATGCGTCCTGAATTTGTCACAAACAATTGTATCGTATTACGTATTTTTTCAAACTAAAAAATGCATTGAAAAGATGAATTATTTATAAGCATGGTATTGAAAGTTCGTATTGAGTTTATTAAATAATATAAGAGCCTAATATCGTTCTTTGTTTAAAATTTGTACGTAAAATTCACAGATTTATCATAGAATGTATTATTCTGTATTTTTTAAGTACTTATATTTTAGTCGAATTCCCATACGATATGATTTAAAAAGTTTAATCCTTATACAAGCTTTCGAAAAATCCACTGAATTTATTTTGTCCCTTTAGTTTGTTATCATTAGCATTTTTTTACGTATTTTGTTACACATTTTTGTAACTCTCGTAGTGATAGTTTGAAAATTATACACACTTAAAGAGATAATTAAATGTGACCTGGCAGAATTGACTTCTCGCTTTAACTGCCATTTTAATCGTAAAGATAACGATTGAAAAACGGAACGTGTTTCTTCTGATATTCGTGCATATTTATTTGCGCTTTTATTATTTTATCATATTGAACGAAAGAAAATATTCATTTTATATTACAATCTGAAACATTGAACTTGTAAAAAAAAAGGAACGAGCAACAAATGTTTGCGTGACGTTTGCATTATTATGCGAATTACATATTGCTGCGTCATCTAATAATCAAGAATTCAATAGCGATTCGCTATTTATTTATCAACGCTAATGTTACGATACATGTATAATTAGTTACGGTATATATTTGCTGCATTAACGTCTAATAATAGCAACAATGCTGACTAATCGAAAAGTTTTCCGTAAATCCGATCGATTTTGTAACGAATTCTATTGTGTTTTTATTAGAGATTGACGTAAAAATTAAATCCAATTTTGTAAAAGTCAATCTAGCTGTCATACAATATCTCGCTTATTTTCCCCAGTACATTTCCAGTCCAATTTTCCGATAACAATGTTAGTTCGGAGACATGCAATATATGTTGCGATTAGATTATATAGCTGTAGATATGTATACTGCAAATACGTCGATAAAAAAATCGCAGATAATACATTCTTTCGGCGCAATTTTCTAGCCCGTGTTGTTCAACCTCGTCACGATCGACAATAACTCGCCTGGCTCGTGTTTGTAAATACGTCCCTATCGACAAATACAGACTTCCTCGAGTGTACGCAGTGTCGGTCGTCAGTTTGTCGAGTTTAAAAAGATTCTCTGAGTTTCAAAAAGTCTGCTTCAAAAAAAGGCATTGATGTTATCAGGTATCGTTTATATTTCTTATATGCACACAGAAAATGTAAAGAATCGTACACAGATAAGAAAATCTCGACTCGATGAGATTAAATATAAAAATAAGGATTAAAGCTTCATCGAGATTACAAAAAATTACGTAATAACAATAAGTAAAAAATATCGAACATTTCCCATTTTCCAAACGTTTCATTTATTTTCGTTTTAATTTAATTTAATTTATTTTATTTATTCTTATTTTCGAAAAATATCGCATACAAAAAATACTGGAGAAAAAATTTATAATATATACGTAATGTTTACAATTGTATTATTGCATGCAATATTTTTCAAGAATGCGATCGCTGGAAAGCGTCCAGTTTTTGAAATTCTAGAAGTATTTGAAGACAATTGCGTCAGGCGGGATTAATTCTAAATCTTCCTTTGTCCGGACGTGACTGATGAATGTTTTTTTTTTTTTTTTTTTTTTTTTTTTTTTTTTTAGATGGTCTGCTACTTTGACCCTTAAGTATGCATACAGCTCTTGATAACGATGCAAAATAATACCGCTTTATCAGACGACAGCGGTTCTCAAACATTATCTCCTCGCGAATTGTAGAATTTCCATGAACTTTGGTGAAGGACATTTCTCTAGAGTTTATCTCACTGGCGAAATGATTCTGGGATTCGATTGTGCGTTATGCAGCTTGATGAAAATTACAAAAGTGAGCAAATTTACTAGGTGTTAACCAGTGAAGTTATAAAAATTCTAGCAAATTCGCTTATTTTTTTGTAATTTTCATCAAGTTGCACAATCGAATTCCTTGTAAATGCTTTTGCAATTCGAAAGGACGCATCGAAATTCTGTTTTATTCATAAGAATACGAGCTATTACATTAGAACATGCGTGTACGTATGTATCTTGGTCATAGCGATGAAGTAATGTTATGCGTTCCATGCTCTCACTTTCTCCGAATTCGAATCGCGAGAAGAGGCAAGTGTGCCAGAACGAGTTTCGCCAAGGAAAGTATTTATCGAGGATCGCCGGGCCAATAATTACGGTGTATCAAGAACGTCTTTCTGAACGGAGAACTCCTAAACAAACTTGTTTAGTTGTTAAAACTGGTCGCGAGAATCTAATACATTGTCCGACTTTACATTTAACAAGCAAATAAATCTTTTGTAATGAAAAGCAGTAAATTTCCTTTTGAGTAATTTAAATAGTAGCTAAAACTCGTTGAATACAAAACTACGTAAATGCAAATGTTGAAACGCTGGTCTTAGAATTCGTCGATTCAAACGGAATTTGTATTGAGTAAATTTTTATGCAAATTATATAAAGAATCTGTTTTTTATTGAAATACAGAAATAACAAAAATATTCAAATATCAAGAGAATGTTAGATTACTATTAAAAATGATATTATTAATCCTCCACCGACCGTGTTAAATTTTCCATTTTCCATCAGCAACATAAGTTTCGAGTTTCAGTTTAGATTCTTATTTTTCTGGATTATATAAAAATCTAAAAAAATTCTTATTTACATTTGTGAAAGCTTTTGACGAGTTTTTACTATCGTAAAAATCGGATTGTATTTTACTTATTTCTTACAGATTTTAATTTATTTACCAGAATTTTGCCTTCAAAGTTCAACTTAGCTGGTGGAGGATTAAATTATTCGTCAAATTAATTATTCACTGATTTCCATGCCGAAAAGCATGTTTATTACTTCATTTAATTAGACACCTGATATATAATTAATACAGTAAACGAAGAACCGGATGCTCAATCCATAATGCGTCCTGAACCTGGGTCAACTCACCCCGACCTATCTCACAAGATTTCTTCTTAGGTCTTTCCTATTCGCAGGTCTCGCATGACTAGGTTCGTAATCAACTGCAAAGAAATTTTATTTCAACGTTAATTTAATAGAAATCATGTCACGGGATTAAAATTTAATTTCACGCACACACAGATCTTAATTCCACAATTGGTTAAAGAAGAATTCTCGATTCCGGGCCGGTTATAACCATTTGAGAGTAGAGTAGAGTAGAGTGACCTTGCCCGAAGGCTGCTCTCTCCTTAGAAGAGGCGACGTCGGCATCCGGATCGGCGTCGTCGGCGTCCGATCAATATACAGCGGCTAAAGGACGCGTGCGCGCCGCGGGGTAGGCCGACCCGAGGTCCCGAGAGCCGTCAGACTACGAAGAGACGAGTAAGCACTCTAGTTGCGCTAGCGAGAGGCCGACCTCCTGAGCTCTCTCTCTCCTCTCTCTTTCTCGCGAACTACCCCCTGCGCGAGAATCGATTCTCTCTCGGCGACGCGACAGACCTGCTCTACTTTTTCCACTCTTTCTCTCTCTTTTTCTGTCTCCGAGCTTCGTCCTTTTTCAACGTATCTCTCTGCTCACGAGGGTGCTGTTGGAGAAGAGGAACAAGTCTGGGTACATCTGGCGATCAACGACAGCAGCCGCGTCACCGTCGCAAATCACGACTTATGCGTCTGTACCGAGCAGGTAACCGTTTCCGGTGCACGGACCTTCCACGAGAGAATTAGTTCCCCTGAGCAATTACCACCTCGCGAATGGGTTAACCGAGATTTGCTATTAGATTATTGCTGCATTCCGTCACTAGGGAATGGGAAGGCAAAATGTTCTGCGGCTCCAATGCGTGAATCAAATTTAAGACGTTTCGTTTCCTGAAAGAAAAAAAAAATCTATTGTTAAATCACAAGGGCAACGTTCGAAATATTATTCCAATTGATTCTCGCGGTCCATCTTTAGAATTGATGTCTTTGTTAAAGTGTAATTCAGTCTGTCTTAAGAGTTGTTGCTACGTCTTTAATTCGCCTTGAGGTATCTTAACAGTAGCCACGAATGCGCCGCTTATAGCACGGTAAATGGAGCGCAAGAATCAATATTAATAACGCACAGTTATTGTAAACAACAGGCACCGGCTGTAATCGGGTGCAGAATTACACACCACTTACATTACTACGATTGAAACACAAGTCCTTGCAAATCGCACTCTCAGATATCTCTGGTACTAAATCGATAGACAAGATGTCCCTCGAGAAGTACTGTTCTGTACAGTATTATAAGAGGGATATTAATTTAATTACTTGTAACAACGGTGTAAATCCCTTGTGTAAATCTGTATACGTTTGAACGATCTCACGAAGTAATTTTATACATGAAAAAAAAAAAATTCTTTGCTCTAATCTCACGAAGAGCAGAGAATGAATATTTTATTATTATAAAAATTATCTTATTGTAGCAAATGTCATCATTTAGAAAACAAACGGAATGAAACGATCGTATGAATAACATTCAAATAAGTCTGAAGTTACGTCGCAACATATGTTTATGACAGTATCTTACCCATAGATAGCTATCTATCTAGCTTACCCCTTCATTTATTATATATACTTCCGCGCAATCATACTTCGAGCGAATGTTCATTTATTATGATTGCATTTGTTCGATTATCGAAAGAGATTAAATCTGCTCGTCGCAATTTTCGTTTCCGCAACTTCAAGGACGTTCAGTCCGATTTAGCGATCATCGCTATCATGTTCTTAATACGGTTTATCCCGCATGAAAATCATCCGGATGATCGTTAGCACTCTAGCCAGATGAAACGTACACCGGTCCGATGATCGTCCATGTCTGAAAATTATCCTGAATTTCATCCTCATGGTTTTGTATCTCGTGAATGCTTTTAACAGACCACTAACTCGCATGGATAAGAACAGCTCGCAAGATTTGCCTATCTTCCTTTGCATTCGGAATATATCCGCAATCCTACAATTGAAATGATCCCAACAAGATCCAGGTTTAAGGGAAAAATAATAAGAATAGAAATAATATTGTGTGTTATAATTAAAATTGGTAGACATATTCTAAGCAAATACAAACGTCTTAGTTTCAAACTCTATAAAAATAACTTTTCAAATTAAAAAATTATATTTTTCTCTTTAAAAAATTTAATATTAAATTTTCTTTTGTATGTTCAAATAAATTTCAAGAAACACTTGTGATAAGTCCCTTAAGCTCTTTAAATTCCTCAAATTTGAATTTTAAAAATTACTAAATTCTAATTTCCTTCGATTTTCTTTAAATCTAGAACCCCAAATATATAAAATAATATCTCTATTTTAGCAGGATAATTTATACAAAGGAATTAGAATTAGAAATGTAAAAAATAGAATTATATACGGAAGTTGTAATTCAACGAAAATCGAAAATAAAGAAACTGATTAGTACATCTTCAAGATTGTTTCGGTTTTTTTTATAGAAACATCCAGGATATTATCCAGAGGGAAAGGATCGGCGTGTAGCAAAGGCGGCGGCGATAGTAGAACATTATTATCCGACTGGCGATCATCAAACGGCAACACCATCACTACCCACGACCGTTTGTTTTCGTGCGACGAGTTAACCGGCGAGTTAACGTCGACATCACTACCAACCTGGTACCACAGATTGCCAGGCTTTCTTAAGGCGACCAGCGACGGACAGGCAGCGTGTATGATCATTGAGGACTACCCCCCTACCCCGCCCGCCACCGCCAAACCGAGGCAACACCCGAGGCATCAAGATACCACCCAACGATTTCTAAATCTTCACCTGGTCCTGCCCAAGCACAGGACCTCAAAATTTTCCAGGTTTGTGAGTCAATCTGGTTAGTGTCAATTTTTTTTATCTTAAATTTTGTTGAAAAAATTAATACTATCTTTAAAAATACGCTGCAATTTCTGCTCAAATCTGGAATGCTAAAAAATGCTTAAAGACGTTGAAAAAGGTTGAGTTACATTTATTAAAATAAACTTGTTTGAAAATGTCTAATAATTGTTTTTAATTTTTAGTAATTAAAATTATTAAGGGCAGTTTGAGTTACTATGATATTAAGAGCAAGGCATTTTCTTTCTACTAGTAATAGGCATCGGAAGCTACAGCCATTCAGAGAAACGTGACTGGCGTCAGCGGGTAGCGGCGCGGCACGCCTTACCGCTAACAAGAACTACAATCCTGACAAGAGGAAGAACCACCCTGACTCGACACGCTGCTGTTACGAGCTACCACGAGCAGGTAGCAACCATCGCCTGCTACTGGCCACCGCCAGCTACCAAACTGCCGCTGGCTGGAAACGTGCGACAGAGGGGATTTAGAAGAACCAGGACGAAGACGTTACCTACCTGAGAAAGAGAAGAAAGATTGAATAGAGCGGATTTGACGTCACTTCACGAGCTGTTTAAGAGGCGATTTTTTCGTTCCGATTCATTAATACTTTCACAACGACGTCTCGTCAGAGATCATTGTCGATCGGAGAAATAAAGTTCGTTAAGAGCAAGAGAAGGCGGAAACATCGGTCACCATGGGGAGCGTAAACGTCAATCGCAATGTCAGCGATGCTTTTTATCGTTATAAAATGCCGCGGATCCAAGCGAAGGTGGAAGGCAAGGGAAATGGTATTAAGACAGTGATCGTCAATATGGTGGATGTGGCGAAGGCGATCGGTCGTCCGGCTACATATCCGACCAAGTATTTCGGCTGCGAGTTGGGCGCTCAGACGCAGTTTGACTTCAAGAACGAACGCTTCATCGTCAACGGCTCGCACGATGCGACAAAGTTACAAGATCTGCTGGATGGTTTCATTCGAAAATATGTTCTTTGTCCGGCTTGTGATAATCCGGAAACCGAATTAATGGTCAGTTCGAAGAAGGGCACGATTTCACAGGGTTGCAAGGCGTGTGGACATCATGGCCTTCTTGAAAGCAATCACAAGTTGAACACGTACATTTTGAAAAATCCGCCGAGCTTGAATCCAGCAGTACAGGGCAGCTCTTTGACAGAGGGTAAACGCGGCAAACGTTCGAAACGCGCTAATGGTGACGCTGCGGCTACAGTCGCCGCCACCACTGCCACCACTAACGGCAACGATCGATCTGGTTCGCCAGAAAATGACGTCAACAACTCTGGAGACGTTGTGGTGGAACCACCGCCAGAAAGAACGATCAATGACGAGGGAGATGACGATAAATGGGCGGTAGATGTGTCTGAGGAAGCAGTCAGAGCTCGTCTCCAAGACCTGACGGATGGTGCTAAAGGTATGACCATCAGTGATGATCTCGATAAGAGTGAAAAAGAGCGCATGGACATGTTCTACAAACTGGTCAAATGCCGTCGCGATGCTGGCCAACTTGACAACAATCACAAGGAGCTCGTAGCCGAGGCGGAGCGTCTCGAGATTAAAACCAAGGCACCATTGATCCTTGCCGAGCTGTTGTTCGATCAGGGAATCGCCGCACAGGCGAAGAAATACCGGGTGCTACTGCTGCGCTTCACTCACGATGACATTAAGGCACAGAAATATTTGATCAGAGGAATCGAGCAAGTGATCGCACTGCATAAGGATGCACTGATGCCGAAGGTTCCCGGAATCCTCAAGGTGAAAGAATAAATTTTTTTAGAATTAGGAATATTTTAACAAATTTTATTCAAGAATTCAATTAGAAAGTATTGATACATACCGTAAGTATTAGATACTGCTATCACACAAATTATTAATTAGTTAAAATATTTGTGTACATTACAGTTATTTTACGACGCTGATATCCTAGAAGAGAAGGCATTTGATGAATGGTCAAACAAAGTCAGCAAGAAATATGTCTCAAAAGATCTGTCGCAGGAAATTCATGATCGAGCTGCACCATTTTTAACATGGTTGAAAGTCGCAGAGGAAGAAGAGTCTGAATCCGAGGAAGAAGACGACGATGTGGAGGTAATCTCATTGTTCATAAGTGCTTCTAAGAAAATCGTTAATTCTTTAATTTAATTTTTTCATTATTTTGTCTAATTCTTCTATTAATTTATAATTAAATATACAATAGAAGTTTTTATTTTATTTTTTTTTAAGAACTCTGGAAATAAGTCAATTAAAATAGCTCGGTTTGAAATCTTTTCTTCGAAACAATCTTCATTAAATCTAATGCTTTATAAGATTTTTTTGAAAACTGTTCTTTCTTCTGCGTTATTTATTCTTTATAAACTATTTTTATATATATTATATTTTTTTATAACTTTGTGATATAAAAAGTTATATTTGACATTTAAAATTTTCCATTTTAGATCGAATATGATGATAGAGCCAAGCAGGAATCTCTGAAACAACAGCAGCCGCCGGCCACACCGAAACCTGCTGCCGCTACGACCGTCGCTGCCGCCAACAATGATTCCGAGGATGATTTCGATATTGATGCCATTTAAAGCATACGCATACACCGTATTACACGTATCATACACCCAACATATATATATACACACACAAACGCAACGGATGACAAGAAACACTGGTCCAAGCCGTAATATCTGAGATGAATAATCCTTTTCCTCTTGAACAGAATTGTGCAAATGCAATCTCAAGTTATACGCAAATAGATATAGGATTTTCGTTGTTTTAGGCTGACAAGAGCGACACAATTAAACAATGCTGTTTACATGAATGAAGAAAAAGAAAAAAAGAAAAAGAAATTTTAATTGTTCCTAAGAGTTTAACGTGATTTATCTATATACAGTGTATTCGCAATATTTTTAATTGTTTTAACGATGCAGATACGCATTTATTGAAAAGATAGTTATTTCTTTAATATTGGTTGATTGTTTTGGAAACATTTTAATAGTGCGCGTATATCTTGAAATGCATCCCTTTAAAGTAAAGAAGACATTCATAAAGCATTCATGAGCATTACCGGGAAATTGGCCTGCTAAAAACGTTCTTTATTGTATTATTCTAATTATTATTATTCAAATAAATATGGTTTATTGCAATGATCACCTGATGTCTCCACTCTTTATACTAACAGAAAAATCAATTACAATTACAAATGTAGCGTTAATTTAATATTAATAAGGATCAATGAACAATTTAAATTTTTATTGATTAATTAGATGTAATAGTTTCGGTAATGAATTATCGAGCACATCTATATTTTTATATACTTGTATAAATTCGTTTTTCTTTTTAAAACAAGATAGATAAAACAGGAAATATCCGAAACATTTCGATTAGTTACAAAAAGTACTTATTATGAAAGTGAGTTATTTATCTATAAAGTACATCCATTTAACTCAACGTTAGCGAGCGTTATTTGTCCTTCAACATTTGAGAAACACCAAGAATAAGATGATTCCATGAGCGTTGCGTCAAGTCGATCGCATCCATGGGTTGCATCAAAAGAATCATCAAGCATGGACAACAAATTTTTTTGAAGTTTCTGACAACATTAACTTTTGCGATTGTTCGTAACAAATATTTGTAATTGAAAACGTTTTAGACACTTTTTCATTAATCTCATTTTATTGTTATTGAGCTAAGGTCTTATTTTTGGAAAATAATGCTTATACTGTAGTATGCATTGAGCTTTGCGCATGAAAGAATTTGGAACAGGAATAAATTTTAAATATTAAAGAAAAATAAACATCATAAATAGAGATTAAATGTACCGCACAATGGAAATAAGATAAAATTTATAAATATGTCATATCTATATTTAATATGCGTTACGTTTAATAATCTATGTCTAATTTTTTTATTTCTTTAATATTTATAATATTACTGTTATATGCATATTTATGATAATATTTATACTTAATATTTATGCACAAGGCCTTATATTATAGATTTTCATATACGATATAAACCCTCGAGACTATAGACCCAGAATAAACTCTAAATATATCAGAACGAGACTAAATAACATAAAGAAAAGAAAAAACCATTCATCTGTCCAAATCGTGACATTTATCCAAATGAATTTACAGCTACGTAATTTGCATTCAAGTTATAACTATTACAAGAATCGTCTCCTCCGATGATTCACCCGCAATACTCATCGCGCAGTCTCGTTAAAACGCGCGGGAAACCACCGACGTCGTCGAGAGTCGCAGGAAAGGTTCTGTTCGACGAACCATTTTGTGCAATCCTGACCGACCGCGAGAAATTCATTTGAAAATATTTTCGGCCGAAAAATGCGCTAGAAGAGGGAAAAGGATGGATAATGTGAGAGTCAGCTGAATTTGGCGGCACAGCCCGATCAGCTGATTGGCGGACGGCGGTTTAGGCGCGAAACGCCGGCATGGGAAGCCAATCGCGATACAGTCGAGATAATTTTGCTCGCGTAAGGTGCCAGTGTTTCCTGCTTCGTTCTTTAGAACGGTTCCTGGCGTCGTTCGTTATCGTCGTCATACGTCGTCTCCTTCGCCTATTGCCGTCATCGTCGTTCCTGAGCATCGGAATCTGGTTGAAATTGTGAACTGAGAATACGATTTTCGATAACGATGGCATTGCACGAATCCACAAAAGAAAACATCCGCAAGCACCTAGAGGATATATCGTTACACGTAAGTCGATTTGTCTCCTTTTTCCTCGTTCCTTCTTCGGACCGAAGCTCTTTCCATTGCACAGCTTTTTCTGTCCCTATTTTTCCAGATCAAACATTTTATTGTCAGTTTTGCCACACAGCTTCGTATCGTCATTATTACCAAATAGCGTGAGTGGAAAAATCCATCGAGTTGTAAGATCGTCTTTTTTGCTTCTTACATGATGTTTTGACGCAAGAAACGGCTGCGTTTCTTTGAAATAGAACGAGCATGCGGTAGATGAGTGAAATTTCTGGTGATAATTGAAGTAAAATAATTGATATATGAATATTTACATATGGCAATTATTTAAATTAGCAGTTTCACTTTCATATATCAATCAGTTATATATATATATATATATATAATGTACAAAAAAATGATGTCAGCAGTATTATTTTAATTGAAAATAGTTTTTATTAATTCAATAACAGCTAGTGTCAATGAACAAAGTAATTAAGACAAGAGCATGACGTATTTGTATTATTAATAATGTTATGTATTAACAAAATTATTTTCAATTAAAATAATTTTCTGAGAATTACGATTTTACATGTAGAAATGTATAATTGGTCAATGTATTATTAAAATGAATTCTAAATGGAACATCCTGTATATATCTCATTTCACAGCCATGCTATTTTTTTTAATATTTTAACTGCGACAATAGGGGGTTTTTGCAATAACGTGGATCCAGATATGATGAATGCTAAAGTCACGTTATCCCTTTCTTAATTGTTAAGAAGAAGATAACGTGACCTTAGCGTTCACCATATCTGGATAAACGGTATTACAAAAATTTTCTAATATCTTGATCAAAATATTTCGGTTTTATTTCTCCTGTTTTTTAAAATCTCGTTTTTAATAATATTATGGCCAATTTGAAATAATATTTTCTCTTTAAGAAAATGTCCAGAGAATTAAAGATTAATGTATATTGTATTTATATTTTAGATGTGTCTCCTACATTTTCCGCAAGTAGAATCGTAATTCCAAGAAAATGATTCTATCGCAATTATCTTCCTTCTCCGCCATGGAATAGGCTCTTTTCTACTTTCCAATAGCGGTTATGTTTTCAGACACGTGTCTGCGCGAAACATAGATCTCCGTCGTTCATTAACACGATAGGAAACAAGAAAGCATTTCGCAAACGCATGAAGTGTTTCGAAACACAGAAATCATTAACTAATGATGGAAAGTAATACGATGATAATTGCGTTAAAACACTTACACGTCGAGACACGATGTCACACACTGGCGAATGCATTTAACTTGTGCGTATATTAGCTATATATATATATATATATATGTATATGTATATGTATATGTGTATATATATATATATATATAAGTAGCTGTATGTGTTCTTATGTTCAGAATGTCCAGTGTCTTTCATCAGAATGTTTTATTATTAAGTATATTTATAATTTTATATTTGATGTTATCGTCGTCAGTAACCTAAGATGAATGAAGAGGTAAAAAATTCATTGCATTATTCTCATTGATGGAATTTTTCCACTTTTTCTGGATACTTCTCTAGGTTATGAATATTTTTGAAATCTTCATAAACACTTCTCACTCGTTACAAGAAATATGTTAATTTATGTATAAAGGAACAGCTATGTATGTATAATCAGGATAAATTCAGTAAATTCTTCTAAAATTTTCTCCTGATCCAGATAAAAGTACATACTTGGATTTGTTTGTTTTACAAATTACGCAGTTTAAAATCTATGCGATATCTAACTCGAAATAAACTAAACATATTTGAATAATTTAATTCAAAATATTTCTTAGTATAAGATATTGCTAAAATTTTATTTATTATTTTGTCGCCTGTTTTTATATTAAGAATATTTTATATCAAAATAATGTCTGCTTATTAGAAGTGTTTTCTATTTTTTGCATGAAATTATGCAATCCTATTTCTATATTAATTTTCTTTGCGTTTCATTCAATTGCGGAAAAGAATTTTTTTAATTATAACATATTAAGCTTAGAATACATTGACATTCGCAATAATTGAATTGATAAAGTGATTCATAAAATGTGACAATGTTTCCTGATGATGACAATTTTTATATGTACAATAACGTAGTGAAGACATATAATTATTTCTTTATTATATTTTCTTACAAAAATTTATATTGTATTACATTTCAATTTTAATCAACAGTATTTTTTTTTGCAGACATCACCAAAGAAATCATGCATTTCTCCAACTATTTCTCAGGATCATGGTTTGAAAAATGGGGTAGGTACATCTTACTTATATACCAGTTTTGCTTCTTGATACATTTGATAAATTTTCAGTATTGACTATGTATATATCAGAACATGGCTTTAATAAAAACAATATATTTGTCGCTTGTCAAGACAAAAGCTGTACTAATATAATAATGAACTTAATATTTACGAAAGGTACAACTAAAGGAGGACTTTAATCCAAAACTGGAGCCACTGCTCCAGGAAGGCCCAAACCGTTTTGTAATTTTCCCTATTCAGTATCCTGATATCTGGGATATGTATAAAAAGGCTGTAGCCTCTTTTTGGACCATAGAAGAAGTATCCCTTCACAAGGTATAAGCTCTTAAGTTATAACTTTTTTTTCAAGATATAAAAATATACAACTTGAAAACTTAACATATCGAATAGCTTAATAACTAAAAAATTTTTAAATAAAAATAGACTTTAATAAATATTATGTATTAACCCCCAACAATGAATTCTTGTAATTGTTACAGCAAGACAAGAAGGACTGGAATGAAAAGCTAAATTCCGATGAGAAACGCTTTATCTCTCATATCTTAGCATTCTTTGCCGCTTCCGATGGTATCGTTAATGAGAATCTGATTGAGAGATTCAGCCAGGAGGTGAAAATTTCCGAAGCACGTTGTTTCTATGGCTTTCAAATTGCCATAGAAAATATTCATTCTGAGATGTACTCTTTGCTCATTGAAACTTATATTTCTGATCCAAAAGAAAAGTAAGAATATATTTGACATACATTTTTTTACATTTATATATTATATGCAGTATTACTGTGGCGATCGTGGCGTAGATATGAGAATGTAGCACAGCTGCTTTTGCGTCAAAGATTTAGGGTTCAAATCCACCCAGAACACAAAAATTTGATTTGATCGCCACCTTTCTGAAGGCAATGGCAAAACCACCGAGTGTGAGCCGGCGTTCAAAACTAGATCCCATGTCTCAGTAGATATATGCATCGATTCCCCAGCTTAGGGGAATTACAACCTAATTCCGAAAAAATCATTGTTTCGAAACTTCGTCTCCAGAGGAGGTCCATATCGATTTCATAGAGTCATTGAATGGAATGTAGTATTACTAGAAACTTTTACATATACAAGATGAGCAAAAAGTATCAGACAATCTAAATATTTTAGAAATAAAACATTTGAGAAAAAAACTTTTTAATACAAAAGTTGTAAAGTTTCATCAAATAAATCCAACGTTGATACCCATTTAACCTTGAACATAAGTATAAAAAAATTCTAATAATCGGTGATACTTGAACTTTATCAATCCATATCTCAAAAAGTATTTAACTGAAAGAAATTTTATTGTAGTGTTTTAAGAAGATATCAATGTCAACTAAGAATATTGAATAGAAGTTACCATTAAAAATTTTAAAGTTGACTTTAAAAGCTCATACCTGTGCTCAAGGTCAAATGAATATCGCCGTTTGATGCATTTGATGAAATCTTACAACTTTTATATAAAACTTTTCTCAAATGTCTTGTTCTCGAGAT
This sequence comes from Trachymyrmex cornetzi, assembly GCF_001594075.2. Lineage (NCBI taxonomy): Eukaryota > Metazoa > Arthropoda > Insecta > Hymenoptera > Formicidae > Trachymyrmex > Trachymyrmex cornetzi. The sequence continues at coordinate 353,352 of NW_017295839.1, forward strand.
ATTTAGCCAATCTGATACTTTTCGGTCACTTTATGTACTTTTAAGTCGTATATAATTTGCATCTTACTTTCATAAAATAGAATAATTCATTTACTTCTCAGCTTACACATTATTTTTATATTTATACTGAATTTATATTTATGTTTTAAGTATATTATTACTGAAATTACATTGATGAATCTTATTTCCAGAGATTTCTTATTTAATGCGATTGAGACACTTCCTTGTGTGAGGAAGAAGGCTAATTGGGCATTAAACTGGATCAATCATGAGAGTGCTACGTTTCCCGAACGTGTAGTCGCATTTGCGGCGGTTGAGGGTATCTTTTTCAGTGGCAGTTTCGCAGCTATTTTTTGGCTAAAGAAACGAGGAGTCATGCCAGGTCTCACCTTCAGCAATGAACTTATCTCGCGAGACGAAGTCAGTAAATTAGTTTTATTTTATTTTTTTTATAATAGATTATTCAATTTTTATATAATAAATTTTATATTTATCGTTTATTTTACAGGGATTACACTGCGATTTCGCCTGTTTAATGTTTAAACACATCGTACAAAAACCATCGTTTGAGCATGTGAAATCAATTGTAATGGACGCCGTAGAAATTGAAAAGGAATTTTTGACGCAAGCGTTGCCAGTTGAACTAATAGGAATGAATCGCATATCCATGTGTAACTACATCGAATTTGTTGCAGACAGATTATTCGTTGCATTAGGATTTGAAAAAGTAATGTATAAAAAAGCTTATGAGTTTATTTTAATATTTCCTAATGTTTTTATTTTATATAATGATAGATACTGATAATTTCGTAATAAAATTTTAGATCTTATTTTAATTTTATTTATTAAGAGGTATAGAATATCGTGATAATTCTAGGTTTACAATTCGGAGAATCCGTTCTCTTTCATGGATTTTATCTCTATGATGGGTAAGACAAATTTCTTTGAGAAAAAAGTAGGCGAGTACAAGAAGTTCGGAGTCATGGAGGAAGATTCTAAAAAGAAGAGCACGTCAAGTGTGCTGTTTGGTGCAAAGTTTTAATATAAAAGGTTTGAATATACAAATAGTATAAAACGAACAAAAACTGTTATGTACTCCTCGAGAGAAAAAGGATATATTGGTAATTCCGCGACTTCGAAATAATTTTATAATAATGATAAGCTTTAAGACAAAAATTTTTGACAAATATTCTGGAGACGAAAAAATGTTTGTACAGTGTTTATAGAATATATTGTAAATTGACGGCATCAATAAGAAAGTTAATGTAAATGCATTTTTATATATTTTTGCACATCAATTACAATAATTTTCAGTTATAATTTCCAAAATGCTATTTTATAAGTAATATGTGTTTCGAAAAAGTATAACTTTAATTTATAAAATTGTTAATGTAATTTTTTATATTTAATTCTTATTGTAATTGATAAACGAAAAAACTTTTAGAAAAAAAAGTGTACAAATAATTCTTCTAAAAGATACTTTTTTATAGTGCCGTCGAATTGTTCAACAAATTGCGTTTGCTTAAATTTTAAATGTGTGTGTACAGAGTATTAATTATATATATAAAACGAATTCTAATTTATTATATAAGAAACTAACCGTGATATTTTGTGACACTTTCGGAACATGTCTTTTTACGATTCGATTGCGATTTTATAATTGAACAAATCAATTAAACAATTAGGTATTGATATTAAAAGTTTTTGTCATGTTAACTGTTCTCTGTTATAAAATCTTATTGATGACATATCGAAAAAGGACTACATAATTTTGAATAAATAACTACATATAAATATTATAGTCTCGATTACTTTAAACTTAAAACAGTATTTGTATAGTAGATAAGTCTGTAACAACTGTGCGGCAATAAAATTAATTAAGAAATAAAGCTTTCTTTAAACTTTTATTATGATTATTTTAAAGAGTCTAGAAACGAAAAAATTGTTTTGAAAACAAAAAGATAAAAAAGTAAAAAGGACTATACATAGGAATTGAAATATGGCAAAACAATGTTTTATTTAAAGATAAATATATCTACAATGTTAGTATGTTAAACAAGCAATTGTGCGTATAGCTGTTGTTTTACATTTGTTCATTTAGATCATCAATTTGGTTGTATAACATTACTTATGTATATACATATATTTAATGTTATGATTATGGCATAGATATGTGCATCTGTTTTCGAAAGATTCTAATCCGATCAGAAATATTAGATTTTTATCTAATCGCCGCTTCTCGGAAGACCGAAAAGATCTTATCAGATCTGTAGATTAGTTCGAAATTGGCGTTTAATTATAAATCCCCTGATGGCTATTATAACTATATAAACTGTATGTTAGTTCGAAATTAGCATTAAATTGTAGGTCCTATGACTGCATAAACTAGAAATGATGCACATCACAGATATAGATCCATATATATATATATAGAAAGGAATTATCATCTGGCAAGAAATTACAAAACTGAAGAAAAAGACATGTATGTATATATAAAATATTCAAATATGATAAAATATAAATTGGTAACTTCACATATAATATTCACTAGAATAGATTCAATAGATAGATATAAAAAATATACTTGCTTGTAGAAGCTCATGTGTAGCAATATGCTATGGGATTATCAAGGTAAAGATACTTCGAAACCTTTTTGTAATTTATTGAGGTACTGCTTGCGGCATACCATGTTCTCGGCTGGTCTATTATATGGCAACCAAACTGGCTCTCCCACGAAATATCTCTTTGCTCTTATATAGTTCTAAAAGTTTTCTTAGAAATTAGAGATCCATTTATTATATAGAGATTAGAAATTTATTTTACATTTATTCTGAATATATTAGAGATTTGTTTAATATCTATTAAACAGAAAAAGGATATTTCTTTAAATGTTTAAACGAAGATTGACAGATGAAAAGAAATAAAATATGTCAAGGGATCAGATGTGAAAAGAATTCGTAAATATTCTTACGTTAGTGTCCAGAGTGAAACGATGATAAATTCCACTGGGTATGATTAATAGATCGCCGGCTGTTACTTTAATCCGGATCCATTGATCATCCTTATCCCGCACGTCGAAATAGCCTGAACCATCCAGAACCAGTCGTATCTCCTCGTCAGTATGAAGATGTTCGGTGAAGAAGATTTTTAACTAAAAATCATTCGGATGGAGGAGTATTAATATAATTAGATAATGAAACATACGGTATCAATGAAAAATCTTAATATTTTTCTAATGAATAATAATAATTATAACTCTAAAAATAGAGATGATATCTTTTGTACCTTCTCTTCGTAATTTTCTAAGCATTCTTTGGAACATGTTAACTCATCTTCATAAGTGTAACTGCGTTTCTGGCGTAGTTCTTTCAGAGTAGCATCTACATCATAATTTAGATGATTTATCTATAAAATAGATTGTATATGATAACAAATACAGCATAATATGATACAGTAAATTTATGTTACTCGTAAAATTCTATTCACTATAAACATGCACGTCATTTTTTTACAAAATTTATATTTTCATTTTTATTAAAATAGTATGTATTATAATGTACAGATATTAAAATAACATTAAATACTAAATAATAATATGAAAAATAACGAAGGTTTGTAAGATTTATAACTGAAGAAAATTATATAAATAATCAGATCCATCTTATATTTATTTTTAGTTGTACTTTTTGGATTCAATTTAAAGCTAAAGGCTAATAACAAGCATAAAGAGTATATGTGTCAAGGACATATCTTTTAGAAAGAAAACGAAGAGAAATATGGACATGTCACAATATGTTATATAATATATGTATGAGAATGTAAGCGATGTTTTAGCATTTAACAATATAGAAAGTGATGTTATTATAAATATATATACACATTAAATTCATATCAACATTATTCAGCTCCAATATCAGCTGATTGTGACTGGATATCGAGATTGGTAATAATTACATATCATCTTGTCAATGTGTTGTCAAAATACTCGGCTTAAACGGGGACGAGACAGCATAACTGTTGATATCATCATAGTGGAAGAATACCATCAGTCAAAATAAAATATTCGCAACAAACGATCTCAAAAATCGGCATATTTCTAACCTCAAAATATTCCACGCCCGTTGCGGCGAACAGGCTATCCAGCGAAACATATTCTGGCGGTTGCCTATGGTGTTCCAATCTTTGATCAGCATCGCTGCTGTCCATATACCAAGCGCGTACCATAGTCTCTCGTTCGAATAATAATAGAAATCGACGTTATTCCGAACAGTCCGAACAACGATGACGACACTGGAGATCGGACTTCAGCATTTTAACCAGATTGTATGACGTAAGCAATTATCAGATTAATGCCACTCAACGATAAGGAGATGTAGATGCGAATTCCGAGAAATTTCGAGAAATACGATGAATACAATGTTTATCACCTTCACCGATAATTTAAAAGAGACAAACTTTAAATGAGAAAGGATTCTTAAAGACAAAATCCTGGTAAGTCAATTAAAAGAGTGAAAAAATCATCCGTTTTTGGGCCTTCAATTTTGTGACTGAGCTGTGTGCCAAATTTTACCTTATAATGAAACTTAATCACAGAAAAGTTTCAAGTTGGGGTGACAATTGTTATCAGAGTTGTGGCGGGGAGAGAAGGAGGGTGGAATCATAGTCCGTTATCGAATTATCATAGATCTGTGAGAGCCGGTATTTTAAGAAAGTTGATCTAACCGGGTGTATATCATTTAACCCCCCCCCCCATCGCTAATTGGCTAATTTAAGATTAATATAATCTCATTAGTAAAACGGTTAAAAATTACTAGAAACCGGCCAATGTGGGTGGTGCATGCAATTGAACTATGTGCAATGCGCGATGATCCAACCGATGAAGCTAAGATCAATTCAACATCACACTTATTCAGATATGATTTTAAGGTGATTTGGCATACGTTGAGTCCAAAAATTGATAGCCCAAAAACAGGCAAAAAAAACCATCTTTCTTCAGTCATTCTTTATGCGTGCATTATGTAGGATTTTTATGCTATAAAATCATATTTATTTATTATTTAATGCTGTTATTTTATCTATATTTATTATATGAACATTCTATAGAGTATACAAAGAAAAGAATCAATTTCAGCATATTTTTTTCTTCTAATAATTATTTTATTCTAATTAACAATTTTATTCTTTTAAAAATAATTGTAAAAGAATAAAATTGTTAATTAGAACAAAATAATTATTAAAAGAAAAAAATATATATGCTGAAACTGATTCTTTTTATTAAGAACAAAAATATCATTCTGTTTTAGTATAGCCGAAATTAAAACGTACTATCATCCAGCTTTTTCCTCTTTTCTAAAATATCGATATATTTAGATCCGCACATCATACATATTTGAAAAATTTCGACCTTTTTGCGAAGGTGCATTATTATGTTATACTTACTAATTTTATATATATAGTATTATTTATATATTTTATTATATTTAAGACTAGCTACTAAAACGTCTATTTTTTTAAATATTTTTACTCAAGATGGATTCAATTTTGTATCAGTTTATTGAAGCCATCACATTTGTAATGTTAAAACAAGAGAACTTATATGGAGAATTGAAACTTTTCTCATCTCGTACGGAGAAGACCTCGTATTTCATTGACAATATAATGACATCTATTATAGAACAAGTCAAAATTTTAGAAAGCAATCTGAGATTCAAGTTGTATAATATTAAGATATTTACTGAAGACAGTTGTAATCTTGAAATAAGGAAAAATATTCCAATATTGGCCAGATGTTACAACTATTTGTTATTGAATACGAATTTTTCCTCACAGCACCTTCTCAGGAAGGACATAAGATTCGGCCACGTGGTCGGTATATGTCCCACTCTTTCAGTTTATCTCTTCATACAGGTAATTCATATATTAGTAACAATATATATTTTATATTAATAAGGATTAATAATAAAACATATCGTCTATTAATAAGGATTAATAATGATTTATAAATAATATTAATTTTCTGATTGCACTATAAATCTGTATTGAACATGAATATATTAAATATATATCATATATTGAATATATTTTTTAATACTATATTTGATTTTTTATTCTTATTTAAATCAATGCATGTATAGAATGTGGTTGATTGGATTTTAATATTGGTGTTGGTATTATATGACACAAAAATGTGAGAAATACGTTAAATATTATGTCATCTGTAATTTTCTATTACCACAATTTTGACATAGCATATAAAACATTGATATCATTATGAAAAAGATCTGATTTATTTCATTATTGAATTCCATGGTTTATGGGTACGAGATAATAGAATTATATTTTATAATGTATTTTTTATTGAGTATTAATTTAAATACCTATCCAGCAAACACAAAGTTGCATGTAACGTACCCTTTAGTTGTAATTTCCCACTCAACAATATAACTGTAATATAACATACGTGTTATATTACAGTTATATTGTTGAGTGGGAAATTACAACTAACGGATACGTTACAAGTAACTTTGTGTTTGCTAGGTACTTATTTAGTACCTTTATAACGATAAAAAAAAATTGTGTTGAATAATAAAGTCGAAAACAGTTTTAGATTTATTTTATATATTTTTATGCACATATAAATGCATATATAAAAAATAATACACTTATGTACATACGTGTGCGTGCATGCGTGCGTGCGTGCGCCCGCGCGCGCGTGTATACGTGTTAAAAGTTTCGGAATAGCTAATTACTTCAGAAATTATTGGTTTATTGGAAAAATGTTTCACAAAAGTTGTAGGATTTCAACAATTTTATTCTTTTAAGAACTTTTACAATTAACTTTAAAATTTTTAATGGAAACGCCCACTTTTTATTCAATATTCTTATAATTGACATCAAGGTCTTTTCAAAACACTATAATCATATTTTGAAAAACCTTGATGTAAGCTACAAGAATATTAAATAAAAAGTAGAATTTCCATTAAAAATTTTAAAGTTCACTTTTGAGGAATCTTCACACTTGCTTTCAAGGTTAAATGGATATTGTTGTTTGATGCATTTATATGTATATGCAGAGAATGGAAAGTTACTTTTTAAAAGTAACAAGTTACAGTTACTAGTTACCGATTTTTAAAAGTAACTCGTTACAGTTACCGTTACTTGAGAAAATAACTTTTCGTTACTTTTCCGTTACTTTTTTTTAAATCGA
>NW_017295839.1:360894-393807 GCF_001594075.2 Trachymyrmex cornetzi
AAATATTCAAAATATCCTGCTATTTACATATTTTCCAATATAAAATAAGATATATTTACACAATAAAAACAAATTTACATAATTTTTGTGGAATTACGTAATTTCTGTAAAATTGCATGATTTTTTATATTTATAGAACTAATTATGTAATCTATTTTACATTTATTATATGTGTAAATTTACGAAATTTTTTTACAGTGTAAATGGCTTGTGTCGTATCATGTCCAATCATGTGCAAAGTAACGATAAAAGTAACTGTAAAATTCGTTACCGCGTTATCAAAAAAATGTAACTTCATTACCGTTACAGTTACCAAAGAAAAAAAATAACGCAGTTACTAGTAAAGTTACCAAAAAAGTAACTTGTAACTGTAACTTCGTTACAAGTAACGAGTTACTTCCATTTCCTGTGTATATGTATATTTATCTGTAATACGTACATCGTTACTGCATATTTTATGTTATTCATGAAATTATATAATTGTTTACATATTTTATTTAATTTTATGTATTGCTAATGTATTTTATTATATTAATATATTTTATTTATGTAATCCATATACAGATAATATGGCGCTTGAAGTGCGAGGACTTATTAGTTGAATCGTTTGTGCACGTACCATTGGATCTGTGTGTGCAAATTTTAGAAACAACACTTAAACATATAAACGAATTACAATTTCCACGAGCCAGACGCCTTGTTTTCCTTCTGATTTACAAGGTGTACTATAAATGTTTATGGCTGCACTTAGGTACACTATCAGAACAAAATGTGATGGAACGCGTTAATCAATTAATAACATATTTTGACAAATTGTTAGACTTCCTCGTCAACCCTATGTTGGTTACTTCTCGTACATCATGCATCAATGAAAAGTACTTGCAACATGGTATATTAGTGAAAAACATGCTTCACTATATTAGGAAGTGCATGCATAGCAAAATTGAAAATTATTGGAAAAATTGTAATCTAGCAGCATCATTCACACTTACGTACGGCAACTTTAATGAACACAAGAATTATTATCATATACTTCCTGTCGGCGAAGTAAAATCTATTATAACAAGATTAGACCAAAAACTGACTAATTTGCTTGTAAATCAAATCAAGCATATTGAACCTTCCGAATACATAGTTTGGGAAAGCAGCGTAGATGATGAAACCACTATAATATCACTACGACAAGACATCGCCATGGAATGTCATTACTTTATAGAATTTGTGAAGCAGAATCAATTTTTTATGACAAACGAGGAATTGTTCCTCTATCTGAAGCGACTTGTAGGTCCAAGAAAATCTGAGGAATCTGTTTTAACTCTTCAAGAACTCTGTCGTAAAATCACAGATGGTAGATTGCATGGTATGAGGGAATTGATTAAACGCTATAAAGAATGGGATTTGTCTATATTGGATTTTATCAACGAAAAGATAGAATTGTTGAGAATTTACGATGTTTCCGTTGTACTCGAATATCTTCATTATATATTCGCATATTTGCATATTAATGCAGAAAAGTATCGGGTGTATGTGTCAGTATTGAAAATATTGATTCAGCTAACCATAAATGACTTGCATTATGTTGTACAAAATTATGTGGAGCAGCATTTTGACGACAATCCTTTAGAGTATCTGTACAATGAAAGGTGCTTCACAAAATTCATAGAGAAATCTTCATTTATGGATCCTTGCGAAATGACTGATTTGGTTAGAGCCCAAGAATTGCGTACCCTCTTAATCTTTATTCTGTTAAACCCGAAGGAAGTTTTAAGTAAATTTGTGATGTATGAAATAGGCGTTGAATTCTCCAATGATTTTATGTTTGAAGAGAACATGTCTTTAGTGCGATCGTATTACACTTTAAATAACGATCGATGCAACGTGTTGCTGTATATACTGAACGACATGCTTTTCGTACAGCGCATAATATTATGCTCCCGTTTTATAGATTTTATGGATAATGTGTTAAACTATCAGGTGATATACAATGCTATAAATGAAATAATCATTATAGAGCTAAATTTTTAGTAGATTTGATAAATTTCGATCGTACGCTTATTATTCTTTATTCATGGTATTATGTATAAATTTTTTATCAATACACCAGAATAGAGTTATTTAAAACAAATTAAAGTTGTTTTTAAGAAAACGATATTTAAAGAACTTGGCCAGGAAAACATTTTGCAATTTCAAAAATTAAAAAAGATTATTACATATATTATATTGTTCTCCTCAAATCACGAAATATTTACATAAATAATTTTTTTTTAAAGTTCGGTTATTTAAATTTATAAATAATCGAAATCTATTGAATAAAAATTCGTACTTGTTAGTCAAGAATAAATTTCATAGTATTTTTCTTGTCAATTCAAGATAAAGTTTTATTCGAATATATTTACAATTAATGCTGATTTGAACATACGTTATAATAATAATAATTGTAATCTTTTTTTTATTTATTTTCATCTTGTTAAAATTTCATATTAATTTCTTCTAAATTTTTTCATAGATGATTACGGCAGACGAAATAGTTAACGAACTTTATGTTATCTACCTAGTTCGTAATTGTTTAGAGAAGACTAATACCATAATATTTATATTATTACATATGTACAGTATCATAAACAGAAGACTTTTCATGTACAGAACTAATTTTATATGTTTAATAATAGCATTGTTGAAGATGACGTCATTGCTAAGGAGAGGCAACAAAACTGTTTCAAAAGACATGGCGTATGAACGAGAAAACGTTATAAACAGCATATTATGGATTTTGCGCGTATGTAATACAATGCCAATTGTACAGTATTACGTACACTCAAATAGCATAGAGCCGCTTGAGATGAAACATATGTTTCCAGTTATTATGAATACAATTGAAATATTAAAGGAATACGAGAAACGTTGCTTCGTTATGCATCAACGATTGCGCACGGATCGACGATGCCATTTTAAATTGCGCAGTTATGTGCAATCTTTTAAGCTCGATCGAGAGTCTTTTATTCGTCATATGATGTTGTATTGCTTTAAGATTGAGAACGAGATATATGGGTCCACTTTGACATTGATTTTCTTTCGCGAATGTGGTTGGGCCAACGAGATGATAGCTTATGAGAACATAATGCAAATCGGCGCCGAGGCGTTGCAGATTGCCTTGATGAACATAGAATCGTTTTCAAAAAATACATTTATTATGTTATTACACTCCATCATAGACTTTTCCGAGAGAATGGCAAGTTTTATGCCCGAAAACCAGGAAGAAATTCGCCGCATTCTACCAAAGACTTTATCCTCTATAAAAAATATAATCGGCGAGCAGCGCTATAAACTTATGTATGCCTTCTTGCTCAAGTATATTTATGATGGAAATTTATCTTATCTGATAGGAAAATATAATGAAATCTCCGAATGGATTTATGCACTCATCCATGGATACGTGCCTTGTACAATATCTCTAATAGACTGGTAAATAAATAACGATGTTTTTTTTCTTTTGTGAAATGTAATAATAATTTTTAATTACAAAAATCTTTATTACGTATGTGTGCATGTAGATGCGCGCACGTCACGGATATATTTTATTATTGTCTTACTTTTTAAATAGTATTTTAATATTTTACGCGTAACTTAACGTTGTTGATTATTTGAAAAAAAGAGACACATTTTAGTTATAGAATATACTGTATATTTGAGTAGAATATACATTATACACAAATATATATTATACATAGGTATATAATATATATGGTATATATTATAGATAGATATACGTACATTCGTGTATACACACGTACAGAGAGAGAGAGAGAGAGAGAGGGGGGGGGAGGAAGGGAGGGGGGACACAGTGAGAGAATAATAAAAAAATATATAAAATTATTATAAAGATGTATAGAAAAATATAAAATGTTATAGATATCTGTTATAGAAAATAAAATATGTAATGTGTATACTTGATATGTTACAGCACTTGTGATAAATGTTCGTATTGCAAACGTCAAAGTTTCTTTAAGAACAAAATTGCAATGATGTATAACGCATATTTGTTCATTTGTGAATGCATCAAGATATCCACAAACTTTCATCGTTATTATTATGAGAGATTACTGCGCAATTTATGTCTGGAATAATAGATTAATTTTGATAGTGTAGAAAAATACTTAAACTGGGGATAGTTGTAACAAAATTTTTATAAATATATTGATATATTTCTTTATTTATGACGTATATATTTATTTCTTTTAATGACGCAACAACTATTTAGATTTATAGTACTATTTGCAAAAAGGTGTAATTTTGGCTATTTGTGAATTAAATATCAAAATCCGAATTAGTACAATTTTTGCTTCGATTTGGGGCAAAATGAAACAGACCTAAGGAAAGTTGTAACATATTTTAAAAACAAATTATATCTGTTCTAAAACAGAAATTCACTGCTTTAAAAACAAATTATCTGTTTTAAAACAGAAATTATCTTCTTATATTATTTTAAAACAGTAAATTTGCTTAAAAAGCAATGAATTTGTGTTTTAAAGCAGAAAATAAGCAGTGAAGTTGTATTTGTAAAGCAGTGAATAATATATATATCTATTACAAAATAACAAATACTTACAACGCATTTGCACGGAGCATAAAGATATGACCTCAGCGCGTGCTTGCACTATTTTGTGGCTATGACATGATGATTTCCTAATCTAAATAGTCGTCAACTTAAAATATTTCGGTTCACGAAGCAGAACGACACTTTTTTTTTCAAATCTTTATTTTTATGCGAAAACACATTGATTCGGTGTATTTTTATCAAAATTTTGATTTAAGCGGGCTCTTGTTAACATTTATCGCTAATTGTAATGGTGTTACAATGTACCCTGGCAATGAGGCACTTTTAACTTCAAATCGATGTTGTCAAAATTGATATAAATATATTTGAAACCACTTAAAATAAAAATATCAAAAAAAAGACATGTACACAGCTTGAGAAAACGTATTTTAGAATTATAATAAAATGAAAATATGATAAAAAGCATTTTATTTGAAAGTTTAAAGCAAAGAAGTATAATCATAAATTTACACTTACATGGCTTATCTGAGCACCCTATATACTTCTTTTACATGCGGCGCATGCGCGATTGATGTCATGAAGCAAACGCAGGAACCTCGATACTGATTATTTTTGTTCTTCATATAATTATTTTATCTCTTATCATTTAAAAGAAGCATTGTTACAATATATGTAAGAAACAACTGTCCCCAGTCTCCGGCCCATTCTTTTGAGATAGACCGTTACTGTTTTTTAACACTCACTTAATTAAAATATATCTTTTTATATTGATACATTTAATAAAGTATTTTGTAATGATACTTTCCCTTCTTTACATGAAATTTGTAAGAAACAACTGCCCAGTAAATAAGGACGGATTGAAATGGATTGAAATAAATTCAGATTTTCAGAAATATATGTATTGGCGCATTAAAATGAATCCTCTTCAATGCCTAATGCATTTTTATTCATTTATATGAATAATTCCATGAAACACATTTCTACTCCTTTTAATCTAAATTCTAAAAGTATCAATACTTTTTCTGTACATTGTGAATACTGTTCAATTCAAAATTCTGAATAGGAAAAGCTATTTTTTAATTCAATATTGAATCCAGTTAAATCCAATTGAATAAAAAAAATTTTTCTTATTCAATTGGATTTAATTAGACTTAAAATACGCATAAAAATTTTAATTTTAATCCATTATAAAACAAGAACAAATGGATGCTTATAAGCACAAAACGGAATGCACCTCATATACATATTCTATGCTAGGTGTTACACGTATTTCATTAAAAAAATTATTGCATTCAATAAAAAAGTTTATTTCTTGTAGAATGAATAATGTGCATATAATACAAAATATATGTCACATATATATATATAATTTTTAATTCATTATTATTTGCTTTCTTTTTATTTTAGAAAATATTTATTCTTATTTTTATATTTTTATTAGATTATTTTTATATTTAAAATTTTCACATTTTTTACTCTTAGAAAACAATTTATTTAAGTTTAATAATAATATTAGGTCATTTAAGAAAATTATTATTGAAATATAAAAAATGAATTCTGCAACACTTCATATTTCTAATATGTTATTAAAGATAATTCTACTTTTAAAATATAGATATCAAAATTTTTTAATTGACCTCCACAAACTATCATTGTATTCTAGTCCCTTTCATTTTTATCGATTTTATATCCATTTTTCATTACATTGCATACTTTTGTATTCCATGTAAACAATACATATTTAGAAAAAAAAGAAAAAGAAAAACATACATATGCTGTAATTAGACATGTAAGGACGTAAGTGATATAGTATACTGGATAATATAATATAAAGTCTACGTATATATTAATGATTTGCATTTATTTCTGTTTTTGGTTGCGTAAACTCATCACACACACACACACACACACACACACACACACACGATAAAATTTTGCAAACTTTAAAATTATGTTTATTTTATTCTAACATTCTGCACGAAGAATAAATAAAATTTATTACGAGCTGTCTGATACGTTCAAATTATTACGAATGAGAAAGAGTGTAATATACTTCAACATTCGGCTTTATTGTCAATTGCGACCATCAGACTAATTCGACATTAAATGAAATTACAAGTTGCTCTCAAAGTTAATCACGTGTGTTTTTAAAATAATTGATACAGGTAGATTCGAGGCTGTCAATTTCGAATCGAGTAAATTCGAACGTTCATAATGAAAACTCAAAAAATTGCATATCTCATCTTAAAATATACAACAATTTATAAATAGTTTATCTGCAGAAATTAATCAGCAACACGAATTCTGACTGTGATGCTCCAATCGTTGATCGCTGTTGTTTGTAAACGAAGCATGTGTTATAGCCTTGGTGAAACAGCAATAAAAGTTGACGATACTCCGAACAATACAATGACAATGGAGATCAGACTTTTGTGTTTTAATTTTAATCAAATAAATGACATAAGAAATTCAACAATTATTGATTTGTAGACATCTCTCGGTGATAAGAAATTTCGAAGGAGGTATACGGGAAAAATACAATGTTTATCGACGACCATTTGTGAAAGTAAATTTTGAATGAAAAAGATTTCTTAAGTAGGAAATTCTGGTAAGCTGAAATTTGAATGCATTATTATGACAATCTTATGTTATAAATTTACATTATATTTATTCATCATATTATACATATAAACACTTACTGTTATTATATTATCTCTCTATGCAGCAGAATTTATTTACTTAAACCAAAACATTTTTATACATCGCTGTAATTAATATAAAAAATTTGTTCTAATTTCTTCCAAATAAAGAAAAGGATATTTTTAATTTTAATTGAAATCAGATAATTTTTTATGCTTTTAATTTTATCTTTTGTTTTCTACATAATTACTTTAAGTATATTTACAAAAGCAAACATTAACAATAATCAATTATCAATTTAATATCAGCAAGAATTAAATTTAATGTTATCGCATATATGTCTTTATGTATTTTATTTTACTTTTATTATACTTTTATTTCTTAACATTATACATATAATATTAATATAAATATATTTTACGTATGATACTGTGTGTATGTGTGTGTGTGTATAAAGTACTATTTATATATTTTATTACACTTAAAATTAGCTAATAAAGTCTTTTTGCTTTTAAATTCACTTTGTTAGATTTTTTATCAGTATGGAAAATTATCAGACCATGAAAATCATTTTATCACTGCTGCAACAACAATATGGTCAATTGAAACATTTTTCGTCTCAAAGAAAAGAGATTTCGTATTCTGTTGATGAAATATCAACATTTGTTATGAATTTTTTAAAATATCGACTTAAGATGTATGATATTAAGATATTCTTTAAAGACACTCACGAAACAAGCTATATCCATTTGCCAACATTCGTCATGTATTACAACTTTTTCCTATTAAACACAAATTTTTCCTCGCAGTACCTTCTTAGGAAGGACTTGATATTCGGACACGTAGTCGGTACATGGCCTACTCTATCACCTTATCTCTTCGTACAGGTGATTTATCAATAACAATCATGTATTACAATAAACATTATATATATATATATATATTAATAATTAATCAATAACATTAACTTTCTAGTTACTTTAAAATGTATTAAACATTGAATACTTTTCAAAAATTTTGATTTTTTTTCTTAAATCAATGTGCGAATTAAGGAATATATATACTGGTGTTAGTTCAGTGTGAGAGATTATGAGAGATACTCGAAGTATATTATATATTATTTGTGTTTCGCTTTTTCATATCTCTGACATATCATATAACACAATAAGATATCAAAGGATATCGCTTTTATTTCATCAATTAAATTCATATAGTTAGAGATAAGCAAATAATAATGTGTTTTTTTGTTTTTCTTGGGCGTTAACTTATAAATTATATTTATATAATATTTTTGCGTGATCTCTATTAATATAGCTACACTTAATTATTTATTATACACATGCATATATATATATATATACAGAGTGAATCAGAATCGTGGAACCAGCTTTTTACCGTATGAAAAAATTATCGATTGCACACGTTATAATCCAATTAGGTATGAAGTCGATAATTTTCTCATAGGGTAAAAAGCTGGTTCAACGACTCTGATTCACCCTGTATATACGCTTTATAATCAATTATTAATTGTTTATATATTTCATTCATATAATATATACAGATAATATGGTATTCGAAGTGCGAGGATTTACTGATTGAATCGATTATGCACGTACCATTGGATCTATGTGCGGAGATCTTGGAGACAACGATCAAACACATAGACGAATTGGCAATCCCTCGAGCTAGACGCCTTATTTTTCTTCTAATCTACAAAATATACAATAAGTTTTTATGGTTGCATTTAGGCACCTTGTCAGAACAAAATGTGATGAAATGCGTTCACCAAATAATAATGTATTTTGAAATATTATTGAATTTACTTGTAAGCCCAAAGTTTGTTACTTCTTGTAATTTATCCAGCGAAGAGAAGCACTTACAACATGGTATTTTAGTGAAGAATATACTTCACTATATCAAGAAGTGCATGTATAGCAAAACAAGAAGTTACTCGAAAAATCATAATCTACTGAAACTGTTCACACTTACATATGGCAACAATGAACATACGGATTATTATCACATGCTTCCAATCAATGCGGTAAAGTGCATTATAATAAGATTAGATCAGATATTGGCCACTCTACTTCTGAATCAAATCAAGGACGTTGACTCTTTTGAATATATAGTCTGGAGAAACATCGTTGATAATGAGAACACTATGATTTCACTACATCGTGCTATCATCATGGAATGCCACTATCTTAGAGAACTTATGAAACAGAATGATTTTTTGATGGAAAATGAACAATTGTTCCTTTGCTTAAAGCAACTTATAGGGTCAATGAAATCCGAGGAATCTATTTTAACTCTTCAAGAACTCTGCCATGATATCGCCAAAGGCAAGTTGCGTGGTATAAAGGAACTGATTAAACGTTATAAAGAATGGGACTTGTACACATTAGATTTTATCAGACAGAGAGTAAAATTTTTGAATCTTAATGATTTATGTGTTATACTCGAATATCTCTATTATAAACTCGCACATCTGCATAATAAAAGAGAAAAGTACCAAGTATATGTATCGGTGCTGAAAATATTGATGCATTTAAAAGAAAGCGATTTACATATCATCATATTGGAGTACATGGAGCGACATTTTGACGACAATTGTTTAGAATATCTGTATAATGAAAAGTCCTTTGACACATTTTTACGGCAAAATTTACTTGTTGAAGAATTCAATAATTCGCGATCAATGGCGAATACTATTTCCCAGAGATGTCGTATTCTCTTGATCTTTATTCTATTAAATCCAAGGGATGTTTTAAACAAGTTAATATTCTATGAGATGAACATTGAATCATCCAATAGTATTTTATTCCAAAACAACGTATTCGCATTTTTGATACGAAACTATTACTGCTTAAAAAAGGACCAATATACCGTGCTGACATACATTCTGAAAAATATAGTTTTACAGCAACGTATGGCATTGCAAAACAATTTTTGGATATTTATTAATAAAATATTGGATTATCAGGTGATAAACAATGTTATAAATGAAATAAGTATTATAAGTATAAATTTTATTATTATGAGTATAATTTTATTATTAAATTTACATTATATCAAATCAGATTACGTCATATCCGATGTTTAGATGTATTTCTATAATTTTATTATTTTTTTAATCGTAATAAAATTTACAAAATTTGCAGTAACTTTTATTCATTTGTTATTAGAAGGGAGATTACTTAAAGATATTTGATAGACGTATATAGCTCATACATTAATATTTGTACTTTAAAAAAACTACATATATATAAAAGTTATGTTTCTAAGATTCTGTTCTTAATGAACAACACATTTTTCTAATTTATTTATTTATTCCATTTGTTATAATTTTTATTATTATAAACTAAAATTTAAAAAATAACAAAAATTTTTAATTTTTTGTATAAATACTTTGAGTATTCAAAAAAACTTATGCTAAGTTTCATTGCTATTCACCAATTAGTTACAAATATTTAGAACAAATAAATATTTTGTTTATTTACAACTAATTTCTGCATCGCAAACTTCACATAAATAATCTTAAATACGTAAAGTATTTATATTAAAAAATTATGATTTTGTCATTTATCTTATAATACATTTCCAAACATTTCTATTAGAGTATAAATTAAGAAAATAGTATTTCTTACTGAAATAACTTATGATCCACACACAAGATGATAAAACTATCACTAAAAAAATTTGTTGTATTTTAAATGCGATTTAGAATAATCTGTAATGTTTTCATAATTTTTTTATTGTTTTGAAATATCTATCGAACATTCTTAACAGATCGTTGGTATTTTAAAAAAAATGAATCTCTTATAAGAAAATTGATCAAACAAATGTATTGCAGTATTAAAAAGTAAAAAATATTTTTGCATACATTGTATTTTTCTCCTAAAATTACAGCTTTCATAAATATTTTTTTTCTGTAATTTATGGCTTAATCTTAATCTTCTCATATTTATTATTTTTACAAAATACAAATCTTTCTATATTAAAACAGATGTATTTCACCTAATATTTAATATGTATAGTTTTTAACGTTACGAACATTGTAATGAGTTATATGAATTTTATTTATATTACGCAGTATTCAAATTATGTAATAATTATGCTAATTGAATCGATTATTTAAATAACCGAAATTTATAGAATAAAAATTTGTATTTGTTAAACAAAAATATATCACTTTTCTTATGTATTATTTGAATATGATTTTATTCGGATGTATGTTAGTGATTCGAATATACTGATTGAAATGTATGCATATAACAGTAATTATGTATTTTTTATTTTTTTATTTTTTGTTAGAATTTTTTATTATATTTTATTCCTAAATTTTTTTACAGATGATAACTGCAGATGATGTAATGAATGAACTTTGTATCCCTTATCTGATTAATAGTCATTTTGACAGTATACATATTATATTATTACATATACAAAGCATCTTACAAAAAAGGCTCTGCACAAATAGAACTGATTACGTATCGTTAACAATAGTATTAATCAAGAAGGCATCACTGCTGAGGGGATCTAATGCAACATTTTCAAAATTCGTAATTTATGAATGGATGATACTTATAAATGACATGTTGAATTATCTGAACATTCCGAGTATATTGACAAACAGTCAATACGATTTCATATGCTTTAGGTGCAAATATGTAGAACCGCTTGATATGAAGATTATGCAGCCTAAGATGAATACACTGAACATAATCCAGGAATATACTAAACGTTGCTTCCCTGTATATCAACTATTGCGCAATGATCCACAATGCCATCCCAAATTGCGCAGTTATGCGCAATCTTTCAGTCTTGATCGAGAAGCTTTTATACGTCACGTAATGTTGCACAGCTTCGAGTGGGAGTACATAGCATTTGCGTGTGAGTTGACATTCGAATTCTGGTACGAATTTGGTTGGACCGACGAGATGATAGCATACGAAAATATAATACGCATCACGGCCGATGTATCACAAATTGTTTTGATACATTTAGACACCTTTCCCAAATGCACTTTTATAATGTTACTATACGCAATCATAAATTACTGCAAAATTGTGATAGAGAACATGACACGTGACAAGTACAAAGCAATTTGTTACATCCTGTTCAGAACTCTGTCCTCCATGAATGATGTTGTCAGCAAAACGTGCTATTATAATATGTACAATATTTGGCTTAAGCGCATCCAAAATATAAACCCAGATATGAAAATAGAAAAATACTGTGATGAAATCTGTAAGTGGATTGATAGCATCTTTGAATACGAGATTGAGACAATACCTTTCATAAATAAAGAATGGTGAGTGAATGTCTTTCTTTTTCAAACTTAATTTTTATTAGCAAATATGTTTGTTATTTTTCCTCTCTATCATTCTTTCATTTTAACTGAATTTTATTTTCATCATTGTTTATTTTTTAGTTTAAAAAAAGTTTGGTATAAAAGCGACGTTTTAGTATTAATTTATTTATATATCAAAAGAATATTTATGCATTTTATTATCTTTTATTATTGATTATTATCTTTCTTCTATTATTTTTTTTGCAACTTACCAAAAGAGGCATTCTAACAACTTTAATAAAATTTTATTGAAATGTTGAGAAAATATTATATATAAAATGTCAGTTAAAAAAAAATGTAAAGGCAATTGTATCCTAAGTTTAAAAAGAAATAAAAAAATTCTCTTAATGTATATTGTATGGATCTAATAGAATCATACTATATTAATTATACATAATGTTAATATTAAATATAGAATTATCTATAAAGAGTCTCTCTCTCTCTCTCTCACACACACACACACACACACACACACAAATATTTTAACAATATGACTTATAGAGTGTTACGAAATAAGATATAATTTCGATAAAATTTTTTCATCTAAGAACATATATAAATATATATGTAATTGTATGTTAAATATGTTTATATATTTTTTCAGTATTTGTAACGAAACTTCCTACTGCAAATATCATGGTTTTCTAATTAAAAGAGAAATCGCAGCGAAGTACAATGCATACATGTTCATACGCGAATGCATCAAGTTACGGAGTATTACAAAGTTTCAATACTACGAACAATTAATGCGAAATTTATTCTTCTTATAATTTATCTTCCGAAGACTAGATTAGCTACTGTAAATATGGGTGACTTGGGACAAGTGTAGGTGACTTGGGACAGCATGTATTTTTGTTAAATTCAATCATGGAATCCATCTATGAGTTTCTGAAGTCTTAAACTTTTTTTAGAAACTCATGGATGGATTGAATTTAACAAAAATACATGTTGTCCCAAGTCACCCACATTTACGGTACCCTTTCGTTACGCTTGTTAAAACATGGAAAAAAGTATTTGCATATTCCATCTTTTCTAGAATAGTAGAACAGTATGATTTTTTTCAGTCTCCTAATCAGAATACACATTTTAATTTTTTTTTTATATGACATTTCATCAAATATTTTGTTTACAGTAAAATTTTTTCTGTTTTTGTTTGAAATCGAAAGAGAGTGCAAATACTTTTTTGGTCTTTATATAATATAATATCGATAATCGCTTTTTATATTTTCTTGTTGATATTTTCTTTTATATTAATAATTTGTATTTTTTTATACAAAAATACATTTGTTCTATGTAATAATACACGAAAATTACCTTCCTTTTTTTAAATATGAGTTTTCGAAATTTTCAGGATATTCGATTGACTACGCGAAATCTTTGTAATTATTTTTCTAATTAAATATTAGTTATAGTATAGCTTAAAGTATCGAAATAGTATACATAATAAATCTAGTACCATGAGAAAAAAATATTCGGAAGAATTTTCTGTCCAATAATATTATAATTGCATTTGTGGGATGCATTTTGTAATAACATTCAGCATCTTTACTTACAATTTTCAGAGATATGTGCAAACGTTGTAACATCAATACATAGTTGTATTTGTTCAGTACTTTATATTTATTCAACATTTTGTGCAGTGTTAAATTTTTCCTGAATACTTGATTTTTCTGCAAAAAGAAAATCATTGTGCAAATAATTCTCCTGAAAAATTGTAATTTGGACGCTGTAATTGTAATACCTTTAATTTTTATCTACCTTAAAAATATGTTTATTCTTGCGTGTATTAATTGTTTTTCGATATTTTGGTAATAATTTTACTGCACTTTTCGAGATAGACGTGTAAGAAAAAAGCAATGAAAAATTGCTCATTTATATAAAACAAATACATAGTCAACATTCGATGATTTTCCACTAACACAAAAGATCCGTTTGGATGTAAATTTGATTTTTACTTTGTATACTTAACGATGTAAAATACATATAACTATATATATATTTAAGTATATGTAAAAAATATATATATGTATATATGTGATATGTATTATTGAAATGATTGCGATTAATAGAATATACATGTATACAAGAGATTAAAAACAAAATATGAAAGAATTTTATTTAAAATGCGTATAGGCAAACATTATCTTCATCGAATCTTTCTTCTCAATTACATGTTTCAGTTCTATCATTGTGTAAACCAAATTATGATTAATTCCCTAATTAATTTCCCTTATAAAAATTTTATATTTTTATAACGGGGATATTATATTACAAATTAAAAGTAATAACTAAAAATGATTTCCTGTAAATAACTTAAGTTTTAATGCTTATGTTATGAAAATTTGATATCGTGAAAAGAAATAGATATATGAGTTTTTTCGAAACATTAAATCTAGAAGAAACATTCCATGTTAATAACTGAAAGCATATCATAAAGAGATGAATGAATAATGTATTAAAGAATCAAAGTGAATAATGTATAATGATTTTTGTTACAATTTATTCGGATATGATGTAACTTAATACGATTTTGATCACGCAAGAAAAAAATTGAGGGGATGGGCGGAATAAAAGTCTAATTACAAAATCTTGATATTAATAAAAATTAAAATCATTTGCTACTTTTTTATTATACACAAAGGGATAAATATCAAATGAATTTATGTAACGTCTTTAAGAAGTTATGTTACAATACTTCTCTATTATAATCAATATACATGAAAAAGTTAATTGCCGGAAAAAGGACCTAAGTAGAATTGTGCCTTTATTCCGCCCATCCCTTCAATTATATTATTTACCGTTAGTACAATTATTCGCGTAATTAATCGGATATTTAACAAAATTGTATATATAACTAAGCTATCGGATTTCTTTTAAAGAGTGGATTTTTTGAAATATTCTAAGACGAAAATACTAATGCGAAAATATAGAGATACAATAATTTTTAAATTAGTAGTGATTAAAGTTTTCGAATCATATTTTTTATTTATTTTAGCGCATATCGTATAGAGTATCACGCTATTGAATTGATATTTTGTGGTATATTCCAATATTAATTATGCGTATGTAATGTACAAATAGATTCTGTGTAAAAGCAGGAACAATTTTTAAGTAAAAATATCATTACATATTTGTATGATAATCTTGATGTTGCTAAGAAGGTCTTTCGTGATAATATCTTTACTACTTTTCATGGCACACCTGAGCACGCGAAATATCAGTTCTGTGAAGAATTTTAATTGCTATTAATTTAAAAATTATTATAATCTCGACATTTTCGTAATAGGATTTTCATCTTAGAATATTCCAAACAGTCTTAAAACTCATAAAAGGAAATTCAGTGATTTAGAGACATCGTGTATAATATACGTAAATGAACAATTAAAATTATACAATGTAAAATTATACATAAATACACTGCGATATAATAAATTAGTTTATAAAATAAAGCCTGTAACACCTCATTCATTTGGAATCTCACGTTGTAAGTAGAAGCATTTAAAATTATCAAATTATACTGCTTAAAGTTCGCGCTTTTAGATGTGATACGACGGAAAATCCAACCGTATCTAAATGTGTGAACTTTATGCAATATAATTCGGTAACTTTGAGTGTTTATAATTCAAAAACTAATTTATAGCCTCGATATTTTGGTCTCAAAATAAAAAAGAAATTTCGTCTTAAAATGATTTAGGAATCAATCCTTAAGTGTTGAAGTACGATCTTTACTAGACACCCAGTATATATAAATATATGTGTGTATGTATGTGTATGTGTGTGATAAAATTTAATCAAATTTAAAAATTACGTCTACGTCGTTCTTATATTTTGCACAAAGAAAGAGTAAATAAAAATTTGACGAACTGTCTGATACATTCGAACTATTACAAGTAAGAAGGAATGAAATGTATATTTTAACGTTTTACTTTATTATTATCCGACTGTGATTCAACATTAAATGGAATTACAAATCGCTCTCAAAGTCAACTGCATGTCAACCGCACGTGTTTTCAAAATACTTGACATAGGCGAACTCGAGACTGACATCGATATCATCGACTCGGGTAAATTCAAACGTCCAAAAACTTACAAAATTGGTGTGTATCTTGTCTCAAAATATTCAACAACAGTCGCTGCAAATAATTTATCCAAGATTAATCAGCAACACGAATTGTGACAACTACTCCAATAATATTCCAATCATTGATCGCTGCTGTACATACGTGTACGAGTCGTATATCATAGCTTCGTTCAAACAACAATAAAATCGACGATACTCCAATCGATGGCAATGAAGATCAGACTTCTGCGTTTTAATTTTAACTAGACGTAAGGAATTCGATTATTATTAGTTTGTAAGAGTTTTAGTGATAAGAAATTGTGAAAAAGATATACGGAGAATACGATATTTATCAGCGATTGTCTGTGACGATGAAGATGAATGTTGAATAAGAAAGAAAAAATTTTTAATTTGAATAAGAAATCTTGGTGAGAGAGAGAGAGAGAGAGAGAGAGAAAGCCGAAATTTTTGTGCCTTATAATGGAAATCATATAATATAACGGAAATATAATGGAATGTTCTAAATTTATATTAACAGCCTCAACGAAAAGAGACTTCAGGGCATGTAACACGACAATTTTAAGATAAGAAAAGATTTATAGATCATATTGTGTAAACGCTTATTATATTATTTATTTATCACTATTTAAATATAATTCTTTAGCGAGAGAGAGAAAATGTTTTAACTTGCCTTTTCTGATAATAGAAAGCAAAAATATTATATTTTGATATAGAAAATCAGAGATTGAAAGATATATCTTCTTTCTCTCTTCTCTAGCAATTAACTGACTAATTAATCGTAAAAAGAAAAGATGCAAGAAAACTTGTTGAGAGAAACAGTACTCTATATCTCAGTAAAATTTGATTTACTTAAATCGAAACACTTTTATACACTACTGTATATTAAAAAAAAACTTGTTTATTCTAATTTCTCCAAATAAAGAGCAAATTATATATATAATTATAATTTCAATTTTAATTAATATCAGCTAACTTTTTGTTCTTTAGTTTTATCTTTTAATTTTTTTAAATAATTACTTTAATGAAATTTACAAAAGAATCAATTTAGTAAAAGAATAAGAATTACATCAATATTATTACATTTACATTTTCATGTATTTTATTTTAGTTTTATTATTTATTTTTTAACATTATACATATATTGCAGATAATATTTAAAATATATTTCATGTACATACATATATATGTATATATATATATATATATAACATGTGTGTGTGTGTGTGTACATTATACATATGTAATATTGTTATATATAGATTATTTATATACTTTATTACATTTAAAATCTTGATTTTTATTTTTTAAATCACTTTCTCAGGTTTTTGCTCAAGATGGATCAAATTTTCTATCTTAACCTGCAGACTGTTGAGGACATAAGAGCTCTCTTATCACCACTACAGCAACAACATGGCCAATTGAAACTTCTTTCGTGTCGAGCTATGAATGAGAGCTTGCGTTCCACCGATGAAGTATCAAAAATGATTATGTACTATCTGAAGGACCAACTAGGGATGTATAATATTGAAATATTTATTGCAGACAATGATTTCAACACAAAACATAACTATTTGTCAATGTTTATAACGTGTTACAAATATTTACTATTAAATACGAATTTTTCCTCACAATATCTTCTCAGAAAAGACGTGAAATTTGGCCACGTAGTCGGTATATGGCCTACTCTATCACCTTGTCTCTTCGTACAGGTGATTTATCAATAACAATCATATATTATCGTACACAATCATATAAGCATTATTAGTAATTAATAAATAACATTAACTTTCTGATTACATTATAAACATATTGAACAATGAATACTTTTCAAAACCATTTTGATTTCTTTTTTTTTTTCTTAAATCAATATGTGACGGAATGTTAATGTTTCTTCAGTGTAAGAGTATAAGAGGATACTCGAAGTATTATATTAATTTTTTTGACTTTTTCATATCTGTGACATATCACATAATACAATAATAAAATAACGAAAGAGAGATCTCTTTCATTTTACTAATTAAATTCATATAGTGGTTCTTTGTCTTTTTTTTAATAATCTTTATTTATATTAAGTATCGATGCAAAAGATTAACGCCACAATAAAAAAGCTTGTATAGTTCCTATAGCGATAAGAGAAAAACATTACCAACTAATAAAGAAGTAAAACAGCTATCATTTAATTATTTTATATACATATATGTGTGCGCATATACGTATAGTGATTAGTGTATACATACACGTGCGCGTGTACATAAGTGAAGTTATATTTTTCACCCAAAGAAAAGTTTCTTCGACTAAAAAAAAATTTGTTTGAGTCAAAGAAAATTGTGCATTGCTATACGGTTAAAAAAAGTTTCTTTGATTTGTATGTCATTTCTTGAAAACAAATCAATTTTTCTTTGATTGGAATGTCATTTTTTTAAATCAAGTAAATTTTTATTTTTCTCAAAGGTATTATTTTCACTTCAACTTTTTTCAAAAAATCAACAAAAATGATTTCTTTAATTTAAATATAACTTTTCTCTAGGTGTTAAATAAATATTTCATATTATCTATTTTTAACATAGTTTAATTATATAATATCTACAGATACTATGGTACACGCGGTGCGAGGATTTGCTGATTGAATCGCTTGTGCACATACCATTGGATTTATGCGTGGAGATCTTACGAATAACGATTGAACATATAAATGGATTGACACTTTCACGAGCCAGACGCCTTATTCTTCTTCTAATCTACAAAATATACTATAAATGCCTGTGGTTGCATTTTGGCACTATATCAATAGGAAATATAATGAAATGCATTCACCAATTAATAACGTATTTTGAAATATTGTTAAATTTGCTTGTCCCTAAGTTTATCACTTCTTATAATTTATCTATTAGAAACAATTACTTACAACACGGCATTTTAGTGAAGAACATACTTCAGTGTATCAAGAAGTGCATAAGTAGCAAAATTAAAAATTATTTCGAAAACTGTGATCGAGCAATGCTGTTCAGACTCACATACGGCAATTTCAATGAACATACGAATTATTACCATATACTTCCTTCAAACGAGGTAAAATCCATTATAGTAACATTAGACCAGAAATTGGTCACTCTACTCTTGAGTCAAATCAAGCATGTTGATTCTTTCGAGTGTACAATCTGGAGAAACGTCGTTGATGATGAGAACACTATGATCTCACTACATCGTGCTATCATCATTGAATGTCACTATCTTAACGAATTTATAAAACAGAATAATTTTTTTATGGAAAGTGGACAATTATTCCTTTGCCTGAAGCAACTTATAGGGCCAATGAAATCCGAGGAATCTATTTTAACTCTGCAAGAACTTTGTCTTGATATCGCCAAAGGCAAGTTGCATGGTGTAAAGGAACTGATTAAACGCTATAAAGAGTGGGACCAGTATACATTAGATTTTATCAGACAGAGAGTAAAATTTTTACATCTTAACGATTTTTATGTTATACTCGAATATCTTAATTATAAATTCGCATATCTGCATACTAAAACAGAAAAATACCGGATATACGTATCGGTATTGAAAATATTAATCCATCTAAAAGAGCACGATTTGCACAGCATCATATTACAATACATGGGGCGACATTTTGACGACAATTGTTTAGAATATCTGTATAACGAAAAGTCCTTTGACACATTCTTACGACAAAATTTACTTGTTGAAGAATTCAATAATTCGCGATCAATGGCGAATACTATTTCCCAGAGATGTCGTATCCTCTTGATCTTTATTCTATTAAATCCAAGGGATGTATTAAGCAAGTTAATGTTGTATGAAATGAACGTTGAATCATCTGATAGCATTTTATTCCAAAGCAACATGTTTGCATTTTTGATACGAAACTATTACAATTTAAAAAAAGATCACTCAAACGTGCTAATGTACATTCTGAAAAATATAGTTTTACAACAACGCACGGCATGGCATACAAATTTCAGGACATTTATAAATACATTATTGGATTATCAGGTGATACACAATGTTGTAAATGTTACATTTGATGTAATTCTATAGTTTTTAAAATTATCTTTTAGTCGTAATAATATTTATAAAATCTACAATATATTTTTAATTATTTGTGTTATTACAAAGGAAAACCATTTTAAAAAAGATCATTTAAATATTTTAAAGAACACAAATCTTTTAATATTAAAACAGATATTTAATTTAACATTTTATGTATGTATACATTTAGTAAACAAGAATGTATCATTTTTCTTAAGTATTATTTGAATATAATTTTAATCAATTGTACTGTTAGACGCTGATTAAAACATACGTGTTATAATAGTAATTTCCATTCTTTTTTACGAATTATCATTTTATTAAAATTTCTTTTTAATATTTTATTCCTAAATTTTTCACAGATGGTGACTGTAGATGATGTAATACAAGAACTTTACATCCCTTATCTAAGAAGTAGCTATTTTGAAGAAATCAACATACATACTATATTATTACATGTGCAAAGTATCGTGACAAGAAAGCTCTATACATATAGAACTAATTTCACACACTTAATAATAATATTAATTAAGAAGACATCACTGCTAAGAAAATTTAATGCAATTTTTTCAAAATTTGCATTATACAAACTTGGGGTAAAACTTGTAAATAATATAATCGCTGATCTATTCTACTCATCGGATCCACTGCCAAATCTAGATTACGAGACAATATGCTTAAGTAGCTATCATATAGAACCACTCGATATAAAAAAAATGCGACCTATGAATACGATGAACATAATCCAGGAATACGAGAGACGTTGCCTCTTTATGCATCGACGACTGCGCACAGATCCACGATGCCATCCCAAGTTGCGCACTTTTGTGCAATCTTTCAAGCTCAATCGAGAGGCTTTTATACGTCACATAATGTTGCATTGCTACGAGAAGGAGTACATAGTACTTGCAAACGAATTGACATTCGTATTCTGGTATGAATTTGGTTGGACCGATAAGATGATGGCATATGAAAACATAATACGTATCACTGCCGATGTATCGCAAGTCGCTTTGATGTATTTAGACACATTTCCCAAGCACACTTTTATAATGCTGCTATACGCAATCGTAAAGTTTTCTAAAAATGTTATAATGAACATGACAAGCGACAAACATAAAACGATTTGCTATAACCTGCTGAGGACTTTGTCTTCTATAAATACTATTGTCACTGAAACGTACTATGGAAAAATGTACGATCTTTGGCTTAAGCGTATTCAAAATATAGACCCACATTTGGAAGCAGAAATATATTTTGATGAGATTCATAAATGGATGTACAACGTTTTTGAATATGAATTTGAGACAATGCCTCCTGTACACAAAAAATGGTACGTATGTTTTATTTTCTTTCGAACTTAATTGTTAATTATAAGAATTTTTTTTCTTTTTCCTCCTTTCTATTCTTTTATTTTATTTGAATTCCATTTTCACATCATTGTTCTTCTTCGGTTAAAAAGATTGATATAGCGACATTTTAATACTTGTATATTATCAAAAGTATACTTAGACATTAAAGTAATACGTTTCTAAGTAATTCTCTATAATTTTTGTGTTTGAGTTCGCAAAAAACTGTAATTATTTCTTAAATTAAATGACATCACTTTTTATGTTTTTAATGTACAATTTGCAAGAAGAAACACCCTAACAACTTTAATAAAATTTTATTGAAATGTTGAGAGAATATTATATTATGTGCAAAACGTTATTATATTATTTTAAAAAATATAATAAAGTTTAATTCCTAAGTTTAAAAAGAAATTAAATCATTGTATAGTATGTACTATATTAATTATATATATAACTTAACATTAAATATACAATTATTTATATTATAAAAATCTATATAAAATATTAACGGTAGAAGTAGAGAAACAAAAGTATTTCTATATTTTTATTTATCATAAAAATATTATAGAAATATAACATATTAGAATGTTATAAACTTAAAAAGATACAATTTTGATAAAAAATTTTTATAGAGTAGCTATATATAAATATACAGAGTGTCCTCGTGTATAAGTGAACATCCTTTTTTAAAAAACTAACAGAGAACTAATAAATATAATATTACACACACACACAACACAAATTAAACATACACAACATAATTTCTAACTAAACACTATTGTGAGTAGTTACACTTAGATTTTCTGTTGCCTTGCAATGTGGTTAACTTCTGACTCTTACGTATTAATCAGATGACAACATGTTAATACATTAATCATATTATATTTATTAGATCTAATCTCTGTTTACAAGAAGAAAAGGAATCGCCACTTATATGGAAACCCTGTATATGATTGCATACTAAATATATCTATGTATGTTTTCTTTCAGTATTTGTAATGAAAATTTCTACTGTAAATATCACGGTTTATTAATTAAAAAAGAAATTGCGGCAAAGTACAATGCGTACATATTCGTATGCGAATGCATCAAGTTACACAGTAATACAAATGTTCAATATTCCGAGCGATTACTGCGGAATTTATGCCTGGAAGAGTAGGTTAGTTAGTCTTTTGTTATACGATTATGTTTGTTAAAGTATGGAAAAAGTATTTGCATGTCTCTTCTAGGACAGATTAGAATTTTATTATTTTTTAACAATATCCTAATATCGGAATACGTATCTTAGTATTTTTTTCTGTATTATTGATACATTTTATAAAACATTTTGTTCATAACGATATTTCCTGTTTTTGCACGAAATCGAAAAAGAATATGCATTGAGTGTTGCACAAATACTTCTTTTTGATCATTAATATCAATTGTCATTTTTCTAACTATCTTCTATATTGATTATTTCGTACTTTTAATTAGTTATTCGTAAAATTATGTGTTATTGATCGTTTTTAAAATTCCCTAAAAATTTTTTTAATAACAAAGTAAATAAGAATACAAAAATAAATTTTTTCTATGTAATAATACATAGAAACTATCTTTTGTTTTAAATATCTTTCTCCGAAAGGAATCCGAATCCGATTTACATAAAAAAGAAAATTTTTAGCCAATTTATTGCTTGAATTTGTGATATACAATAGTTATTGCAGCGCTAATTAAAAATTTTAATGGCAAAATGCTTTTATGATTAGTTTCTAAGTTAGAGACATTTGAAAGTCTCCTTTTAGAAAGTTTCGTTCATACACGAGTTTGATATATATATATATTATATATATATGTATTTTATATATATGTATATATTTTATATATATTTTATATATACTCGAGCACGCAAGTATAAACTTGTGGAAGCAAACGTATGAACAGGTCTTATAGAAGACTTTTAAACGATTTTTTCTTAGAAATTAAAAACATGCAAGTGTATGGCCCATTTAGATTTCTGATCAGGGATGCAAGAATTATAATATAACATAGTCGCATCAGATTCAAGCAAATTAACTAAAACTAATTTTTTATATAAATTATGCGGAGTCCTTTTCAAGACATTCAATCACCTATGTAAACCTGATACTTGACTTTAAGAGAGAGAAAAAATATGTTTTAAATACGCATTAAATTAAACTAGGTTTGTACCATTGTTTATACTTTAAGAAGGGGTTTAAAAATATAAAAAGTTGAAAAAGTGCAATGTTGAGATTTTAAATCCACAAGCAGATGTTTTGTAATCGTTTGTACCCGATTGTACCACAATCGGTTTCATTTATACCCTTAAAGGGGTGAGTATACTGAAATTTGAAAAAATAGGATGAGAATTAACTTTGTCATTTTTGAAAATGTTTTAATTTCGATAAAATCACTCTTGTGGATTTAAAATATTTCAAAGTGAATATTTCAAGTGTCAGCATTTTTTTCAACTCTTTATATTTTTGAACTCCTTAAGGTAACAAAAAGGAAAGTGATATAAACGGATACGAAATTAGTTTAATTTAATACGTATTAAAAAATTTTTTTTCTTAAAGTCGAGTGACAGGTTCGCATAAGTCATTTGACCAACTTCGCGAGAAATCTCTCTGTAATTGTTTTTCTAATTAAATTTAGTTATAGTATATATATTTATATCCTAAAATATCAAAATGGTATCAAAGTAGTAGTATGAATCTAGTGAATAAGAAATGAAGAAAATATTTGGAAGAA
This sequence comes from Trachymyrmex cornetzi, assembly GCF_001594075.2. Lineage (NCBI taxonomy): Eukaryota > Metazoa > Arthropoda > Insecta > Hymenoptera > Formicidae > Trachymyrmex > Trachymyrmex cornetzi. The sequence goes on from NW_017295839.1 coordinate 385,671, forward strand.
TTTTTCTCTCCAATTCAATGAATAGTATTGTAACTATATTTGTGCAATGATAACATTGAGCATCTTTATTTACAATTTTCTAAAGGTATTTGCACAACAAATGTTATAACATCAATGCATATAATTTTGTATCTATTCAGTGCTTTATATTTATTCGACATTTTTGTATTGTTTAAAAATATATAATTTATCTACAAAAAGAACATTATTGTGTAAATAGTTCTCCTGAAAACTGACATTTGGATACTACAGTTGTAATACTTTTCATTGCTCTTGTGCCGTTACATTAGTTTTTATTTATCTTAAATAACAGGGTATCTTTAAAGTCTCTTTCCACCCCTTTTTACATTTCGGTACAATCTAAAATTATAAAAAACCGCGAAATACATATTTGATTATTTCGAGAGGTTACTTATATAATGCAGCTCTTCGAAATGATTAAACACATAAATCGCGGTTTTCCATAAATTTTAACCGTTTCCAAAATGTAGGAGATAATAAATTTTATAGACACATTATATTAATAATTGTATATTAATAATTGTTTATTAATATATTAGTAATAATTTTACACTTTTCGAAGTATGGTATAGATGTGTAAAATAAGAAGAAGCAATGAAAAATTGTTCAAAATTATGCAAATTAAATACAATACATTATAGTCAACATTCGATGATTTTCCACTACCGCAGAGACACTGTATGCAAATTTGACTTTCACCTTGCATACTTAACAAATATGTACGTATAAATATTTGTAAAAAATATGTATGTATATATATGTGACATGTATTATTAAACTGATAATTGTGATTAATAAAATATACGCATATTTATAAGAGATTAGAAACAAAATACAAAAAAATTTTATTTTAAACATGATAGGCAAACATTAGTTTCCTCAAACCTTTTTTCTTTTAATTAATATATGTTTAAATTTTATCATCATGTAAACCGAAATATGATATTAATTCCCTAATTAATTTTTAAATAAAAATTTCATATTTTTATAACGGGGATATTAAAAGTAATAACTACAAATGATTTTTTATCAAAAATAATTTCAATTTTAATACTTTTGTTCTGAAAAATTGTGAAAATTAGGCTTTATAAAAAGAAATAGATTGAGTTCCTTCTAAATATTAAATGTAGAAGGAAATCTCTACATCACAATAATGAAAAGAATATCATAAAAAAGATAATTAATATAATGTAAGGAGTAAATCATTCTTATAATTTAACAAAAAAATCTTTCGAGAGCGTCATAGGTTGTCCAATATATTTGTTTATTATAAAGATACCATTTCAGATTCGGCAACCTGCGAGTGACTTCCTTTTTGGATTGAGGAGGAATACGTTAAAATTATAATTGTTTGATTGCTGAGAATAACTCTGAGAGTCGAATTTGGTGTTATCTTGCTCTTGTATTAAAGCAATAATAACTTTGTACATTATTTTTTGCACACTATTCTCATTAACTTGTACCATATTGCATTCTCATTAGCTCATGTTTTTCTTTATCATTAAGATAATCTAAAGTTACAATTGATATCGAAATAAATAATACCTTGTGATTGTTATTGCTTATTTAGATATCTGATGTACATATAATATCAAATAATATGACTTTGATCACTCAGAAAAAAATTATATTATTTACCGTTAGTACAAAATTACTCGCGTAATTGATCGAACATTTTAAAAAATGTACATATAGATAAACAATTTGTACAATGTATAATTATACATAAGTACACTATACGGTACAATAAATTTTAGTTTATAAAATAAAGTCTGCAACACCCTATATCTCTCATGTTGCGATTTCAGTAATATTTCAGTAACTCTACATTTTTTAAATAAATATAAAATTAGAATTTTTTAAAATGAATCAATACCTCGAGCTCTCAAAATGCTTTAGTGTTCCTCTATATTTATCAATTTTAGATCCATTTTTCGTTGCACTATTCCATACTTTTTATATGGAATGCAATGAATACTTCAGAAAAGAAAAAAAGAATGATACGTATATATATGCCATAATAACAAATATAAGAATGTAAGTAACACAATACACTTATACAATATACAATTATAATCTATACGTTATATGTATAATGCAAAATACATTTATGTTTCTATTCACATTTATGTAACCTCATATATCATCAGAAGATATACATAAAAGCGATAAAATTTAACAAAATTTAGAAATTATATCTATTTCCACACATGGTTAAAAAATGCTATATTTAATCAAGGCGGTGTCTAATAATATTTCTTGTGAATTTATACAATTTCTAGTTCAAGCAAACTATAGACCAATTATATAATTATCATAGTTTTGAAACACAGTTTGAAACCGAAGCTGGAGCAGTTAAATATCACAAATTAAATTGATAAGCTGCAATTTAATATTATTGCTGTAAATAATTTGATGCTATCAAGCATCTTAAAAACTGTGAATAATTTATTGCGATAAATATTATTTCAACACGGATTTCTTATCCCGGATCTCCTTACTATTCCAACTTCGGTTTAGGACTGTGATTCAAGACCTACAAATAATTGACGCATAATTTGCTCGAATTGAAAATTATATTAATTTACATGAAAAATTATTAGGCACGAAGAGAACTGCCGAAATAGCATTTTTCACTCGTGTGTGTTTAATCCCATCGGTCGATTTTCAATTAATATTTCTATTACGTTCTCATGCATATAATATTTATCGCAGAGAATAAAAAAATAAAAGATTTATTACTGCTGTTAAATACGTTCAAATTATTATGAGTGGAGAAGAAGTAAAATATATTTCAACGTTCATCTATTATCATTAGCCGACTGATTTGACATTGGTCGCGTTCAGCAAACTTAACTGTTGCAGAGCAGATCCGTGAGCGCTCGCTGCTATTGGCGTATTCTTTTAGATCATCCAATAGCAACGAGCGCTCACGGATCCGCTCCGCAACAGTTGAGTCAGCTGAACGCGACCAATAATGCACATTTTTAACAATGCAATTTAATTTTAATCTCGGTTCAAGTAATTCTTCATCTTTTTCTAGTTCTAAGAATTAGAAAAAGATAAAGACTAAGGCCCGGTTGCACCAACGTTACTTTGATTTTAAGCGAAACTTAAAACTTTCTCTATCTCGTTTTAAAACCGAAAAGAGACAGGGACAAAGAGAGTTTTAAGCCTCGCTTAAAATTACAGTAACGTTGGTGCAACTGGGCCTAAGTCGAACCAAGGTTAAAGTTAATTTACATTGAAACGGGCATAAATGGAATTACAACTCGCTCTCAAAGTCAGTTGTATGTCAATCACACGTGTTTTCAAATACACAGTCGCCAGCTCGAGACTGGCATCAATATCATCGAATCGGGTAAATTCGAACGTCCGTAACGAAAATTTAAAAAATTGGTGTATATCTAGTCTTATAGGATACTCAACGACCATCGTTACAAATAGTTTATCCAAGTTTAATTAACGATACAAATTCTGACAATTGCTTGTGATATTTCAATCGTTAATTGCTGTTGTAAGTATATATGAATCGTGTATCATAACTTCGTTCGAATAGCAATAAAAATCGACGGTACTCCAAACGCGATATCGATGGTGATGACTTCTATGTTTTAAACAGATAAATAACGTAAAAAATTCGGCAATTATTGATTTGTAGATATCTTTCGATGATAAAAAAAATTTCAAGGAAGATATATGAAGAAAATAATGTTTATCTGTGATCGTTTGTGATGGAGATAAATTTTGAATAAGAAAGGTTCCTTAAATAAGAAATCTTGGTAAGAAAATTTTCATGCTTTATAATCTTATATTTATGTTTATAGGCTGTATTATGCAAATGCTATTATTACATAGTTTATTTATCGTTATTTAAATATTCTTGAGAGAAAACATGTTTTAGTTTCTTTGTTCTGATAATTATCTTAACAATTAATTCACAGTTAATATAGAAATTATGTATTTGTAATGGAAAGTAAAAATGCTATTGTATTTTAATGTAGAAAATCAGAAATTGAAAAGTATTATATATATATACCTGCATCTACTTTCTTCCTCTCTTCTTTAATAGTTGATTAGCTAAACGTGAAAGAAAAAGATGATAAAAGACATGTAGAGAGAAACTCTAACACAATTTTATTTAAACCAAAGCATTTTTACTGTATGAATATAAAAGTTGTTTGTTTTAACTGTTTTAAATAAGGAGAAAATATATAATTATATTTTTAATTTTAATTAAGACTTTATCTTTAATTTTTTAAATCATTATTTTAATAAAATTTACAAAAGCACCATATTATAAAATGGAGCAAGAATTACACTTCTAATATTGTCACATTTGTATCTTCATGTATTCTATTTTAAACAATATATGTATATTGAGAAATAGGTTTACTTCAATATAATGAATGAATAACAAAACTAAAATAAAATTATTTCATTTTAGTTATATTATTCATTCTTGAATATTATACATATTTGTAAATGTATATGTATAATATTTAATATTTTATGTATGTACATACCTATTATGTATATACGTATATATGTACATATATAGTATTGTTTATTATATATTCTATTACATTTAAGAATAATTAATAAAGAGTCTCTTTATTTCCCTCTTTTTTAAATCAAATTTCTCAGGTTTTTATTCAAAATGGATGAAATTATTTTTAATCAGACTATTATAGACGACATGGCAGTTATGTTAACAATGTTACAGCAACATTATGGCCAATTAAAACTTTTCTCATCTCGAGCTTTGCAGGAAAGCTCAAGTTTCATTGACGAAATATTAAGAATAATTACTTCCTTTTTGGGAAGCCGACTCGGAATGTATGATATTAAGATATTCAACAATCTCGAAAGGAAATCTAGTTATTTATCAACCTTTGCCAGCTGTTATAACTATTTGTTATTGAATACGAATTTTACCTCGCAGTCCCTTCTTAGACACGACATGCTATTTGGCCACGCAGTCGGTATCTGGCCTACTCTATCACCTTATCTGTTCATACAGGTGATTCATCAATAACAATCATATCTTATAACAAGCATTATTAATAATTAACAAATATGACATTAACTTTCTGGTTACGTTATAAACGTATTGGACAGTAAACATTTTTTAAAACTATTTTGACTTTTTTCTTTTTGTTAAATTAATATGTGTTCGAAGAGATGTTAAGGAGCATTATTTATACTGGCTGTAACCGTATATACGCCGTATGCCATAATCTGTAAGAATTGACTAATCACAGTTGAGTATTTCTTTCTTACAGTCAAATGAGAGAGAAATACTCGATTGTGATTAGTCAATTCTTAATATAACATACGGTTACGGCCAGTATAAATGCTCCCTTATTTATTGTTGGTTTAATATCGGAATATAAGAAAGAGACTTGAAGTATTATATGATATTATCTGTGTTTTTAGTTTTTTTTCTTTCATAACTGTGACAAAGCACATAAAATAACAATAATATAACGAAATTAAAAGATCTCTTCTGTTTCATAATCTCACTTCATATAGTTTAAAAATAATCAAATGATAAAGTTTTTTTCCTTGAACGTTAACTTAAATTAATTCATCTCTTCCGTACAATCTTTATTTAAATATTGACGCAAGGAATTAATATAACAATAATGTAGTTAATATAACAATATATACATATATAGTTCTGTAGCAATAAGAGAAAAATATGATTGAATAATGAAGAAGTTAAGCATCTATATTTTTTTACTTTTTATACAGGATGAATCTTAATTTATATCAACATTTTATCAACATTTTATCATGAGAAATGAATATTTCCCTTACGCGTGGTCTCTTACGCTTTTTCTATAGCAATTGATAATTTATCTTACATGGTAAAACGTTTATACAGTTATTAAAATTCATCCTGCATGTACATATACATATATGTTTATTCATATACCTATATATACGCATAAGATGCAAAATGTATACTTATATACATATATATGTACAATATATATATGCTTTATAATATTATTCATTTATAATATATTTCATTTGTATAATGTACACAGATAATATGGCACTCTAAATGCGAGGATTTGCTGATTGAATCGCTCATGCACATACCATTAGATCTATGCGTAGAGATCTTGGACATAACGTTTAAACACATAAACGAACTGACAGTCACACGAGCTAAACGACTTATTTTCTATCTAACCTATAAATTATATAATAAATGCCTATGGTTGCACTTAGGCACTATATCAGCAGAAAATGTGACGAAAAGCTTTCAGAAATTATTAATGTATTTTGAAATATTGTTACATTTGATTATCAATCCCAAAAAGTATGTCACTTCTCATAATAACTTAATTACTGAGAAGTACTTACAACATGGTATTTTAGTGAAGAGCATACTTCATTGTGTCAAGATGTGCATGTATAGCAAAATTAAAAATTATTTAGAAAATTATAATTTAACAAGATTTTTTAGGCTTACATATGGCAACTACTACAATAATTATGCGAAATATCATCAAACGTTTCCTGCCAGCGAGATAAAATCTATTATAGTAAGATTAGATCACAAATTGGCCACTATACTTCTGAATCAAATCAGGTACATTGACTATTCCGAATACAGAGTTTGGAAGTCTTTCTATGCTAATGAGATCACTGTGATCTCTCTACATCGTTCTATCATTATAGACTGTCACAATCTTAAAGAATTTATGAAACAGAATGACTTTTTGGTAAAAAACGAGCAAATGTACTTTTGTCTGAAACGACTTATAGGTTCAAGAAAATCTGAAGAATATATTTTAACTATTCAAGAACTCTGTCATAGAATCACCAAAGGCAAACTACATGGTATGAAGGAATTAATTATGCGCTATGAAGAGTGGGACCTGTGTACATTAGATTTTATCGGACAAAAGAGAAACTTATTAAGATTTAATGATTTCTACGTTATACTTGAATATCTTTATTATAAATTCGCATATTTACATACTAAAGCAAAAAAATATCAAGTGTATGTATCGGTATTGAAAATATTGAATCATCTGAAAGAACAGGATTTGCACTTCGTTATATTAAAATACATAAATCAACACTTTGATGACAATTGTCTAGAAGATCTATATAATGAAAAGTCCTTTGATGCATTTATGTGGCAACATTTTCTTCTTGAAAAATTCAGTGACTCACAATCAATGAGGAATGCTACCGCTCAAAGATGTCGTTCTTTCTTAACCTTTATTCTATTAAACCCAAAAGCAGTATTAAGCAAATTGATATTTTATGAGCTAGAGAACATTGAATCTCCTAACAGTATTTTGTTCCAACACAATATGATTGCATATTTTTTACGTAGCTATTACAGTTTGAAGAAGGATGAATGTAACGTGCTAACATATATTCTGAAAAGTATGATTTTAGAACAAACCATGGAATGGCATGTAAATTACAAGACATTTATAACGAAAGTGTTGGATTATCAGGTGATATATAATATTGTAAATAAAAGCATTATGAGTTTAAATTTTTATTATATTTACATTACATTAAATCAGAACATGTTATATCAGATGTTGGATAAAATTCTATTAACTATTATTTTTTATGTGGAAAAAAAAGATTTTATAGTTACATAAAATTATATAGGAAATATGTTCATATATAGACATATTTCATGTAATAATATATATAATTTTATATATTTATATATAAAGTACAAATTTATATTAAAATATAAAATTCCACATTAATTTCTGTTTATATCATTGGAATTGGAATAATTTAAAACAAACTAGTTAAATATTATTGAGAAAATGATTTTTATGAAATAATTGATCAAACAAAGTTACACGATATTACAAAATGCATGCAAAACGTTTTTACATATATTATATTTTCTTTCTAAAATTATGGAAAATTTGTATGAACAATTATATGACTGAACGGAATAAAAAATCCTTTAACAAGATTAAAGTAGATGCAAAATTATAAAAGATGATGTAGCGGACTTTATACTAAAATTGAAGAAAAGTTAAGTTTTTAATTTTTTTCCATTTTAGTATAATTTTATGTTCTATAATTTTGTGTCTACTTTAATCCTGTACAAAGA
>NW_017295839.1:393825-401316 GCF_001594075.2 Trachymyrmex cornetzi
ATTAAATATCAGTATTTAATATAATATTTTATATATTAAAGTATTTATCATACCGACGTTTCTATAAAAAAATTATGTATATAAATTTTATTTATATATTATACACTATTTTATTTTCTTAAATTATACAATAATCATACAAGTTTAATTATATATACGAATAATCAAAATCTGCGGAATTAAATGTTGTCGTTAAACAATGAATTGTTTTTCTTCTGTATTATTTAAATGAGGTTTCATACACGAAAGTATTGTTAACATAGATTGAAACACATACATTATATTATAATTTATATTTTGTTTTTTTAATTAATTTCATTTTTGTTGAAAAATTTTTGAAATATTTTATTCCTAAATTTTTCACAGATGATGACTGCAGATGATGTAATAAACGAACTTTATATTCCCTATTTAATGAATGATTATATTGAAGAGATCAGTATGGATTATGTATTATCACATGTACAAAGCATTGTGCAAAGAATGCTCTGCACAAAGAAAACTAAGTTTATAGTCCTAGTGATAGTATTGATCAAAAAAGCATCACTGTTAAGAAGACTCGACTCAACTTATTCAATATTCCAAATAAGCAGATGGATAAAATCTATAAATGTCATAGTGGAATGTTTATATTTTTCAAATGCATTGGAATTGACAGAACACTATATACTACACATGTCGATTACAGTAAAGTTTTTTCTCAGAATTTATCATATAATTCTTCAGAATTTTTGTGTAAATTTTAGAAATTTTCAGAATTTCTTTACTATCCCATACAGCAAAGCATATTTTAGCAAAATCGCACAAATCTGTGATTACTTATGATGCCGGCAATTTACCATATAGATATTTGTCTCTAGCCATCTTCGTATATTACTGCCAGTTGACTGCCAATACTGAAAATCTATAGTTCCCGTTACATATATTATATTGCATTGACAACTGGCAGTATAAATGTACGAACACGACCTTTAACAACAATGATTTTGAACGACATTGTAGCAACATGCTGACAACATATGTACTGCCAGTAGTTTAACCGCAAGATATCTGCATCAATATTACATTGTCGGCAATACGACAACATTGTGTGATTCTACATATATTATTATATGACAATATGACGGCAATAATACGAATCTTGATGATGATAATTTCAAAATTATCGGTAAATTGCTGGCAAGTTACTACCCAAAATTGTCATATCGTGAAAACATCAAGTTCCTAATAAATACGGACTCAATTGTTGCAATTCTGGTAGCAATACATTATAGTTAGCAGTACATACTCAGAAAGCAACATGCCAGCAACAAGACAGACACGTTGCTGTCTAAGATTTTATAATTTTTTAGAAAATTTTTCATGTTTTCCAAGTATTGGGTTGAAGGAAAAGTTCTGCGGATTCTTTAATAGATGATACTAGTGTTAGAAAACAGATATTACGTGTCATTCAATTGCCGCACATATAATAGAATACTTTCTAGAAGTGCGGAGAAAATCTAATCTAGATAAATGTGCAGTTTTTTAATTTATACCGATTTTATTGCTCTTTAAATATATTGTAGATGAGTGTTCTGAGTAATTTCCTATAAAAATTAAGTGAGAGATGGCCCTGTTTTAGAAGGTATAACAAATTAAAGTTTTTTACAATAAGGCTTGCATAGCTAATTAATTTTAATTTAGAATTTTCTACGCGAAGCGAGGTCCACCCTACATTCTTACTTACTTATGGGGTGAAACAAAGTCTATAATTATACTGTTCCACAAGGATTTTTGATTTTCTTCTTGTCAACTTTCCGTCTTTAATAATTCATAATTTTTTGAGAAATAACCATCGCCGACTGAAATTTTGTGAAGATCACTCAGAGTCAGGACCTTGACATCATATGTCAAGATTAAGGTCATCGAAACTGAATCTATTCTCAATATTTACCAAAATTATTCGTAATTCAGGAGAGAGAGAGAGAGAGAGAGAGAGAGAGAGAGAGAAATCTTAATTTACTATATCTCTTAAGCCAATGCCGTCTCCCCCTTTATTTTTGTGAGGAATTTTTCACACTCTCTCCTACGACATATCTAAAAGATAATAAAATCTACTAAGAGTAACCTAAACTGCACATTTATCTACATTTCTTTAAGACTTTTATACATATATATATGAATTCTAAAATATTCTAAAATTTTCAAGATTTTTCATTTTCTATAATTTCTAAATGAAATTTTATAAAATATCTGAAAAAGTTTAAGCTATTTTAAATGCCTATAACAATCGAAACTGGATCCAACTTCGATTATTATAGACATTAAACTTATACTTGAGTATTCACATATACGATTTTAATAAATCATTTATTACTGTTTAAGATATTTTTTCAAAAATTATAGAATAAAAAATCTTAGAATATTTCAGATTTTACATACATATATGTAAAATTCTAAGAAGACTGTAGACTTAGGGTGCGTTCCGAGTTACGCATGAAGCGCATGATGTATCATTTTATTCTTCTTTATTATTTGGTGAACAACAAGAATAAATGATGCATCATGCGCTTCATGCGGAGCGCATCCTTAGGTATTTCTAAAAAGTGTTCCAATTTGTATAAAAATTCTAACAAAAATTTTCACTAGGACCAGTACCATGTAGAACCGCTTGATATGACGAAAGTATGTCGTGAAATGAATACGCTGAATATAATTCGGGAATACGAGAAACGTTGTTTTGTTGTATATCGACAACTACGCATAGATCCACGATGCCACCCCGAGTTGCGCAATTATGTGCAATCTCTTAGTCTCGATCGAGAAGCTGTTATACGTCACATGATATTGCATTGCGTCGAGGAAGAGTACATGAAATTTATGCGCGACTTGATACTCATATTCTGGTATTACCTTGGTTGGACTGACGAAATGATGGCATACGAAAACATAATGCGCATCACCATCGATGTGTCGCAAATCGCTTTGATGTTTTGCGGAATTTTTCCCAAAGATACTTTTGTAATGCTGCTATTCGGAATCGTGAACTTGAGCAAGAAGGTCGTAAAAAATTTGCCACTCGACAAATATGAAGCCATCCGATGTATCCTGTTGAAGACTTTCTCCTCCATGAGTCATATGGCCAACAGGACGCAATATAGAGATTCGTACAATGATCTGCTCAAATATATTCAAAATGTAGACCCATATATGAGTAGACGAAACTACTTCAGAACGATATCCTTTGAGATTCTTGCGTTTTTAGAAATATGCGAATCTTTAGAGCCAGTTTTATATACAGACTGGTAAGTAAAAAACTTTTTTTTATACAAACTTAATTATTTTTAATTATAAAAAATCTTTGTCCTTTTCTTTTTTCCATTTATTTCTTTATTCTTTTTGAATTCTATTTTTATTACGTTATTTGTTCTCAGCTCCAAAAAGGATAAGTATAAAAACTTTCAATGTTTCTATATTTATTAAAAGAATACTTATATATATAAGTAATCAGAAAATAATACATTTTTAAATAGTTTTCTGTAGTCTTTGTAACAGATTTAATCAGATTTGCAAAAAGCTGGCAATTATTTCTCTATAACTAAATGCTATTTCTATTTCTGTTATTTCTTTTTTTTTAATTTCATTTTTAATTCATAATTTGTAAAATGATAGCATTTTACAGTTTTCATAAAACTGTATTAAATTATTAAATATATATTATACATAAAACAACAAAATAAAACATTAAAAAAAAATTAATATAAATGTTATTGTATCAGTAATTTTCCACGAATATGAAAAATATGTTCTTTTTTACTGTATAATATTATAATTAATAATCTAAAAATGCTGTGTATGTAGAAACGGAGAGAAGAAAAAGAGAAAGCGAGAGAATATTATAAAAACATAAAAGTATTGGAATGTTATTATAGAATTATAGAACATAGAATCATGTAGTATATGAAATATCTCAAAAAGCAAGAAAAAATTTCATTTATTTCATTGAACTGTATTGTGTAGATTTGTAAAAAATACCATATTATTATAATAGATATACATATTATAAAATATATTATGTATATTTCAGCATTTGTGATCGCAGTTCGAATTGCAAACATCATAGTAGACTTATTAATGATAAAGTTGAAAAGATGTACGATACATATTTATTCATCCGCGAATGCAACAAGTTATCCAACATGAATCATGCATATCGTTATTCTGATTGCTTAGTGGACAAGTTTAGTGACCTTGATATGTTAGAATTATAGATTGGCTTTGACAAAACGTCAAAAGAGACAATATGAAAAAAAAAATTTTTAATATATTGTCTCTTTTGGAATAATTTCATACACAATAGAACGATACTTTTTTTTCAAAATATTATAATCAGAGTATATTTTATTTACTTCTGTATTTTAAATATTTTATAAAGCACTTTCTTTCTTTTCATTAAATAAAAAAAATTGAATACGCAAGTACTTCTTTTTATAATAGTAGTCTTCAATATTGTACAATGTAGATAGTTGTTTTTATAAACTTTTGTTTTTGTGTTGATTGTCCTAGTTATTCGAAAAATTAATTACATGTATTATTGACAGATGTTAATTTTATAAAATATTTTTAATATCATAATAATTAAGCATGCAAGAATGAATCTTTTCTGTGCAGTTTAAGTTATATCAGAGAGAAACTTAAGAGATGACTTGTGTGTGTGTGAGGGCCTTTTTCCTGCAATGCCTGCAAAATGTCGCCACACGCTACTGCCCTCTAAAGAAATGGATGTAAACTATACAACAATATCCATTTTTTTGCGGTGCTTCTGATAAAAATAAATTTCTGAAATTACTGAAATACTTAAAATCTATCAAATTAATAGAGATTCAGGTTTCTCTCTGCCTGTATTCATAGTCAGATCTTATATTTAAGATCGTCTTAAGTACAATCTTAAGATGTCATGAACCAATCAGACAGCCGTATTAGCATCTTAGGACAATACTTAAAATAGTTTTAAAATAAGAATCGACTGAATACTGAATTAAATACCGACTTTGATGCATATTGCACACTGGATGCGATGAGAGATGAGCGACGAGCGATACCCAATAAGAACTCCGCTTTGTGTCGTCACAACAAAGCAAAGCTTTCATGATTCAAAGCTGATATGTAATATAAGAAATTTATTTGTTATATAATACCTTTAAAATACTTAATTTTAATCATATTATTGAAATTTAAAAAAACCACAAATATAGGTATTCAAATATAGCACGGGAATTCCTGAAATATGGCGGACTAATCAATGCGTTACTTTATCATATTGCAATTTGCAATTTGAATAAAGTTGGAATTCTTTTAATTGTAAGCAAATTACATCTGATTTAAAATTGTAAAGAAAATGAATAAAAAAGAATCAACCTATTGAGGCTGTAGAGACCCCCCGCCAATTTTTAATGGCGATCCTCTTTTTCTCAGCAAATATCAATTTACATATAACAATTAATATAACTGTAGTACAACACGTAATATATTACAGTTATATTCTTATGGCAAATTATAAGAGGTACGTTACGTGTAACTTAAGGTTTGCTGGATTTGAATGTCTTTATATATTATATATGATTTAATATTTTCATACAACGTATTTATTTGATATCAAAATAAAAAGAACATGAAGAAAGAATTATAATATACAAAGTAATCAGACAATGCAATATAAAATATAATACAACACAAAAAATAAACTTAAATTAAATATTTTCAATATAAAATATAAAATACACAAATTTTTTGCTTATACATTTTTTACAACATTTTTATATGTATAAGATATCTCGTTTACAAAATGCATACATATCATAACACAAAATTCGCGTATATTTCAAGGAAATCCGAATTCTGCAATAACAATCTTTACGTTTTTATTTAATAAATCTTTTAATGATACAATGTTTATTAATGGGTCCTCAAATTTTCAATTTCGCATCTTCTACTGTAGAAATAAAAGTTGTTGAATTTAAAAAAACTCGAAATTGAATATTCAAACAAATTAATTTAGCGAATTTTATCTTATAATACGAGCCTGCATAAAAATAGAATTACGAAGTTATGTTTTTTTATGGAAATTTTCAGCCCGTTTTTATCAAACGTAATTACTAGTATGTATAATAAGTATATTTCAAAGTCTCTATAATTACTACAGTTAAGAGATTTTAGATACATGTCAAACTTTTCCAATTATATATCGTTAATTTAATTAATTTAGCAAAAACGAGGCTAGAGGCCCTCCACCATCCCCGCTTTTATTGGCGGTCCTCTTTTCTTGTGTAAGTATACTCACCCGTAAAAAAACGAGCTACTAATAAATTTGGTAATCCGATTTTGCAGGTAATTTTAAACTTATTTTGTATTTTTATGTTTAATTATTTTATTGTATTTCGCTAATTATGTTGCATTATGATTAGCAAAATACAATAAAATATTTAACAATCATATTTCATAGTTTTTTAAATATTGCTTTTTATTATTATTTTTTATTGTAATCCTTTATACATTCAATTACACAATAATTATTTACAATACAATGTGTAATTATAAATACTGTTTAAAAAATTATATAATTTGAAATATAATAAAAATTATATTATAGGAGCATAATTAGCAAAATTTAGTAACGCAGGATTATACGGAAACGTCAAAAATACATACGATAACACAAATTTTTCTAAATCAATGAAATATTGATAAAAGGAAAATGAAAGACTAACAACAATTTGATCGTGTTTACGAGAGGGCTCCTTTTGTCTACAAATTGATTGCCTACAGCACCTTTTTTTTCCTACATCTCATTTGCCTACAAATCGATTGCCTACATGTGTTATTGCCTACAGCTCGATTGCCTACATGCACTTTTGCGCACAAATAAAAATTTTAGAAACGGAGTTACTTTTGCCTACATGCGTTATTGCCTACGTGTATTATTACCTACAAGTATTGTTGCCTACAACTCTATTGCCTACATGCACTTTTGCGCACAAATAAAATTTTTGGAAGCAGAGTTACTTTTACATACATATATTATTGCCTACAGCTCGATTGCCTACAAGCACTTTGGCACACAAATATAAAATTAGAGTTAAGTAAGCAAATAATTTATATTTTTAGGAAATCTGTCATGTGAACAGTGAGATGTCATAGATGTCGTAGATAGTGTCCGCATAAAATATTTTTCCAAAAAAATCTAATCCTAACCAAACCATTTGTTGGTATGAGGTAGCCCTCATTTCGCGTAGAAGATTGCGAGCTGTAGGCAATAATGTATGTAGGCAATCGAGCTGTAGGCAATAATACATGTAGGCAAACGTAACTCTGTTTCTAAAATTTTTATTTGTGCGCAAAAGTGCATGTAGGCAATCGAGCTCTAGGCAATAACACATGTAGGCGATCAATTTGTAGACAAATGAGATGTAGGCAAAAGATGCTGTAGGCATTGGTGTAACCGGGGGGGGGGGG
>NW_017295839.1:401752-413292 GCF_001594075.2 Trachymyrmex cornetzi
TCAGTAATATAAAAAAGAATATTTAAAAAAACTGATTTCTACAGCCCCTCCCGAAACATTTTTCTCGCTACGCCACTGGCTGTAGGCCATCAATTTGTAAGCAAACGGGGCCCTCCCGTATTTACTATTAATTATTAACTTGCTATAAAACTTGTTAACTTGTTATAAAACTTACTATCGAGACAAAAAGTCATTAATAAATTTACGACAGCACTTTCATCGCGTTTAAGATAACTATCCCAATAATTTGGTCACATCGAGGTCCATCCGCCTTGTGGTACGCTGATTAGTATCCGATACAAAGAAGAACAATATTCATAGTGAAGGAAGAACTTAATGTGCTCTGATTCTACGTCAATTCACAAGATTCGCAAAGAAAAATTAAGCAATCCATCAAACATCAGTTATTTTGTTACAAGAGGGTGTGAATCCTGAATCTTTCAGACCACTTACGATAGTAATAATTTTGGTAACATGTCAACTATACAATTAACATTTTTATTACATCTTTAATATAATATTAAAATTCGCGAAAAAGTATGTTCTGCCACATATTACTAAAAATCATCGCTTACTAAAAATAAATGGATGAAATAATTTCTTTATGAAATAGTGATTACGCGCGCGAAGGAATATATTTAATAATAATAAAATATATGAGTTATTGTAATTTTTTAAATGTATGGGTACAAAACTTTCTCGGGTATCAACTGTTCGAGATAAATCGAACCTGATAATAACGGAATTTTAAAGAACTACTTTCGCACTGAAAAATTTATTATATGAAATTTAACGATTCTTATTTTTTTCTATATTTTAATAAAATCATAATTATTAATATCCCGCTAATATGAGGGTACCCATTCTACTTATCTCGAATTTTTTCTACCCACACATTTTTAATTAAATTCATGTGATTGAAGTTTAGAGCGATCATCATGTAATCATGATAAAATTGCTAAAAAACATAAAGTATTTTGTTAAAAATTATCTAAATCGAGAATGCATTGCAAACAACGTGCCTAGTGACGACGAACGCGCGCCTCGCCGCACGGGGCAGGTACTATTCTGTCGCGCACTTGCATTTGGCGATAGGCAGGGCGAATTTGGCTATTTTCGTAAGTTAATAACTCGTTAACCAATTGCGATAATTGTAAAATGGTTGAGGACTTTTCTTCTCAGTTTAGTTCATTCTACCACTGTGCGAAACACTTATCACTATTTTCCAAACACCCTGTATACATCAATCGATCTGGCGGCTGCATTATCTCTCGCGGATTGTTACCCAAGTAGAACACAGAAATAATGAGGATATCATCATGACCTCATTCGTCACTTATAAATCAATTTTTAAGTATCAAATGACGTCATAATGACGTTCATATGATATTATCATGTCTCAATTATGACTCCGTGTTCTACCCGGGTATCTACCGGAAAAGACATTCAAAATGTATAAAAAAAAACGTCGAGTATATTTTAAAGAAAAAAGATATCAATAATAATGCCATAAAAAAGAAGTGAAACCAAAATAATATATTTCTACCTCTTTTTAAAAAGTCCCATAGAACAAAGTTCTATGAGCGGCATCTTGTAGACATCCTTATAATGTAGACGTTCTCTGGACATCCTTTAAGACAGTGTATGGAATAATTTCTCACAATTATAATCTATTACACAAAATACGGATGACATTTGAAGTATATTAAGTACAACACATTAAAATGAGAAAACGAAATGCAATAGATAGCGTAATGAGAGGCGCGGAAACTGAAAAGAACTTTTACATCGATAATAAGTAGCAAATTGTAGAAATAAAAAACTGAGAATGAGCAAGATCTCCAGCAGCAGCATACTTGACGCGCCCCTATTGTTTGTAAACGTTATTTAAAATAAAAATTGCTAAGACGGCCGTTCGCGTCCTGACTTGTCAATTGTATGTAGATATCAATACATATTAAAATTAATTACGATTTATTAAAATATTAAACATTTTAATAAAATTAATGTTATAGTATAATTTAATTTAATTCATTTTACTTATGAAAGGATATTAGCACATAGACAATGTAATTTCGAAATATATAAGGTTGTCAAATATCTCCCTTCCGCTTTTTTGCTCTTTATTCAATGCTTTATAAAAAATGGATTCCATATAAGTTTCATTTCACGTATAACTAGCTTTTAAATCTATTTGATAATAAAGTCCCTAATCCGCAAATGAGTCGTGCATTATTTCTAAAAAATGTTATTAAATAAAAAATATTTGCGAAAATATACAGTTGAGAAATTAAACGCCGTTTATGTCGCTTGCTCTTGCCACGACAATGACAGTTCACACAGGGGATGTTTATTGAGATGATGTTTCTTCAAGAATAATAATACATTTGTAGAATAAATTACACACATCTTTGTTTAGTATTTATATCCAGTAGTTAGTATTTATATCCAGGATTATTTATCCAGGTATAATAGTATTTATATCCATTGATTATATCCTGTTCATGTTTGTATTATTTTTGCAAAACAGGAACAAATCGTACACGAAGTGGATGAGGATGAACTACGAGATCAACTTGCAGTCGAACATCCTTTATATAATCAACGGGTTCCAAATAGAAATGATGTATCAAAGAAGCTACCATCATCTTCATTTGCAGCATAGCATATCGTTGACCTATAATTTAATATTTGTTGTAATTTGTTTATATAAAAGGATATAAGTGATTATAGATTACCGATACAATTACGTGGTCCAGCACTGAATGGCACATATGAGTAAGGGTGACGATTTCTTATCCTATCGGGCAAAAATCTATCAGGATCAAATATCTCTGGATTTGGCCAAAAATTGGGATCTTTGTGGATTACGTTAATATTAATAGCCAGATTGGTACCAGCAGGTACTAAATATGACTCTAAAAAGCACAAAATTTATAAAATAAAATTTTTAATAATAATTAAAAACATCATAAAAAATTTAAATCGAGGATATATTTAATGCAATGCGGATATAAGTAACGTGTCTACAAATTTGTTTAATGAAAAATGTAATAATTATTTTAATTTCTTGAATAATATTGTTTTTTTTCTAATATTCTATGGTGTTGTATATTGTAGCAGTTTTTTATTTGGAATATTTGAAATATTTTATTTTGAATATACATATAAGCATTATTAATAAAAACGTAGAAATTTTTGAATTTTTGAAATAGGAATCTTGCATTACTTAATTATTATATATCTACAAAACTATATCTAATAGCAATATTTTCAAAACATTATTTTGCTATTTAAGATGTATTGAATAATATATTTAAAATTAAATAAATTTAAAAATACAATAAGAGTTTGGTTTAATACATACGTAATTTAACTTCTTCTCCACATACGCGTGATATAACAAATGCGGCACTATGCAAACGCAACGCTTCTTTTATGCATCTTTCTAAATATGATAATTGATGCAAAAATTTCATAGTTAATTTATATTCATTCTCTTGCATAGCAATATTGACTTCGTTTCTGACACGATCCTGTATCATTAATAATTAAAAATACATTTCTTATTTAAATGTATTTATATATGTATACAAATCAACCGTATAAATGTGTATGCGTGTGTGTGTGAACATTTCTTTTACAACTGCAGATTCATAGGAAAGCGAATTGTACGC
Source organism: Trachymyrmex cornetzi (assembly GCF_001594075.2). Classification (NCBI taxonomy): domain Eukaryota; kingdom Metazoa; phylum Arthropoda; class Insecta; order Hymenoptera; family Formicidae; genus Trachymyrmex; species Trachymyrmex cornetzi. Next base: position 405,430 of record NW_017295839.1, read on the forward strand.
ATGAGCTTAAAAAGACAATAAAAATGTTTAATATTGATACAATTTTAATAAATAATTCCTGGAGTCAGTAAATTAATTAATTTTTTGTCTAAGAAGGCAGCTTACATTTGACGATAAGTACCTGAATGTCCTTGTGCTCAGCTAATAATGCCAAAATGTAGCATAAACTTGCCGCTGTAGTATCATGGCCCTACAATCATATTATAAACATTGGTATATATATATATATCACATATTGTATTTAAAAAACTCACAAAAAATTGCAAATGTATACCCCGAACATAATGGTGTCAACTTCCTGCCTAATTTCTAAATCAGTCATGAGACCCTCACGAGATGCCGCTATGACAAGATCCAACATTGCAAGCCCCTTCCTTCGCGCTAAATCGAAGTATATAAACATGATATTTTTAGAGCATCATTTCAATAGTAAAATATAATTTATAATATTATATCGAATTTAAAGGATATCTTCTGATTATATTACGTACTTCCAATCATTTTTGCACCATCTTCTTCTGCTGATGTATCATTGTCCAAGCTTTTCAAATATTGACCATTAGTTTGTTCATGATAAAGTTTTCTTTCGGCAATAATCTAAATGTAAATACAACATTAATGTTTTTCCTACGATTCACATAAAAGTGTTATCAACATTTATGATTTATCTTGCAATACTTCTTTATATAAAGTCATTATCACAACTTCTTAAAACAGATAATGTTTAAATGTTATATCGTAACTTCCTAAAATAGATCACATTTAAATAATATATTAAGTAGTATTTTAACGTACTCGTTCAGTAAATCCATGTAATATTTTTAGAATCTTCGCTTGCTCTCTGCCTTTTGGTGTCAATGAGAAGATCCAGTTAGAATGCAGCCATTGTCTTTTTACTCTAAACATTATAATAACAGTTACTAAATAACAGGCACGCTATTTTAAAAAGATGATAGTATCGTTTTTGTAAAAGCTTCCTTTAATTACCCTACATACATATAAAATTGGAAATATTTTAATAACAATAAAAAATAAATTTAGAACAATAATAAAATTATACTAAAGACATATGTAAAATCATATATTCACAACAACTTTTTAAACTATTCAATCTTACATGAAAATATATTCGTCTTTACATTCAATTATTTTTTCTCGAGATACTTTACCATTTAAAATTTTAAAAGGTTTAAGCAGTATTTATTTTTAAATAAGCAATTGAACTGATTATAATTTATTATATATAAATTAATAACGTGTTATATGTAAATTTCTAATTATATACTAACGTTTTACATTAAACATTATTTGTCCGGATATGATAAAATATTAAGGTATACGTATAAATATTAAGATAAAATGGGAAATATATTATTTATTATGCCCATAAATTACCTATAAACAAAAAGCTCGCCCATTCGACGAACTGCTTTTAGATACTGTTGCTGGAACTCACCGAGATCTTTTAGAGAAATTCCCATAGCAGTTTCTGCAAACATGTTTGTGAAAATATTACGATACATTATCATATACACATATATATACATATATATGTATAATTAATTTCTCGCCGACGGATGCAGGTTGTCGCGAGACCCTCGAATTAGAGTTGTTTACTTTTTTCAACTGTGAAGAAAATGAAAAATGGATATTTGTTTCTATAATAAATGTGTGTTTTTACTTCATCTTCTATATATTTGAAATAATTTACTACATATTATAATATAATAAAAAACCGCTTTTCAAACGTTTTGAAACACTAACATTCTTTGGTCACATTTAACCCTGCATCTGCCGTGCATGCGAGTTGATACTGTCCGACGTTCGCCGCGTCCGAGGATTAATTCACAATATCTATACACAAGTACACAACACTGTATCGATCAATATGTAATTATTGCAGCAGTAGATATTTACGAAGTACATGCACCCTCACATATATATATATATTATGTATGTATGTATATTTCAAGAATATATGTATGTACATATATTTCAAGAATACCTACGGCTGCAAAAATTACATATTGATCGAGACAATAATGTTGTATATCGATATTTTGAATTTAAGAAAGTTGTATTTTAGTTTGTATTATTCATTGATGGACATTAAATTCAATGACTGCGTTCAGCAGAGAAAGCAGCTTTGCAACTGTTGCAAAATTCTTAAATATTATGATTAGTTTATGCATTTAAATTCAGTGAGGAACTAAGGGCAAGAACAATCATATATTAAAGAATTTTACAACAGTTGCAAAGCTACTTTCTCTGCTGAACACAGCCAATGTAGTTGTGAATTCATATTCATTTATTATTAAGAAAATTTAGTATAATTTTGTAATACCGCATAATGCATTCAGCGTGTGTTCACTAATAAATGGTGATAAATTTTTTACAACTGTGCCTTCCGCATTTTTCAAGGACTTTATCATGTTTTTGCTTTCTTTGTCGAAAATCTCGACAAATCGTTGCAGTATATTAATATGAAATGTAGGAGTTAATATCTTTCGCTGTGAATGCCACTTGGCACCTAAAACATGAACAACACAATGTACAATTGTGAAATGACGATTCGAAGTAAGCATTGGAATAAACGATGAGGAACAATCTTTTAATTTAAATTTAAATTAAATTTATTTATGTTACAAATTTATTTTATTATCAATATAATGAAAACTTGATAACCAAAAGAAACTTGATAGTAAAACATACATTCTTATTTGTATTAATAGCATTACCTTCACTCATGAAAAGACTAGTTCCGAACCAAGGTTTGAAACCATCATAAATAATACTCTTTTTTATGTGTTTTGGATTGCGTAGTATTGTCTAAAATTGCAATAAATTGATTTCGAAAGTATTTTAAATATTCATTTCTGACAAATATTTTACGAGCAAATAATAATGTAAGTAAGGCCCTGAAAATAAATCAAACGAAATAAGAAGTAAAGCTAATATAAACTAACAGATATCGATGCATAATATTTAAATATTTAATATTTAATAATAAATCTCATAGAACCGTGTATGTGAGAAATACAACCTGTAGGAAGTAAATGCCTTGAACGGTCTAGTTGGATTTTAAGTGCTTGTATAATTCTGTGTGAATTTATATACTACGTAGTCCTTTAAAATGCATGCCAAAATGATTATTCTTGAAACTACATCAAATTGTACTAAATTAGTAATATCACGAGTTAAATTGACTATCAATTTAATACCGAAGATTAAAACGATGACTTTCAATTTAATGCTGTTCCGTATCTTAAAACGATCCTAATAATTCTTATTGCGAAAAATATTACGTCGAGCTCGGATTTCTAGCATTCTCTGCGAGGATCTAAATAGTTACTAGTAGAATATTACATAGATATCATATTTTACTAATAAATATTTCGATGTTACAAAACAATATTTCAATCAGTTTGAGTCCTTGTTGGTGTAATTAGAATAAGAAAAAATTATTAGTATAATTAGAGAAAAAAAATAGACATAAAATATGGGTTGTTATCATTATAAGGTCTATTAAAATATGTACTTAAAAAAATAGAACAAATAGATACTAGATAATTTGAAAATCTAAGAGAATAACGATTGCGCGGCCAAGGGTACAAAATATTCAGTTAAAAATAAAATTAAAGTCATGAATGAGGCTATTATATGCCAGTTTAGTCGTTTTTATTACCGTAGTCTATATTTCTTATTCCGTCTGATTTTGACGAGTAAATATATCTTTGCAACATAAAAGAAAAAAAGTTATCTTATTCGCTAATACATATAGTAATAATAATAAGACAACAAAATTTTCTTCATATTTCATTACCTCTAGATCATCCGGATGACGAATGAATATTACGGGTACAAAGAATAACCAAATTTTGTAAATGGGATAGTATTTATCACTAAGAGTAATCATACGCTTCCATAGTGTTTCTAAAAAAATGCAAATGCATGTATGTATGTATATATACAAGGTTGGCAAGGTTAAGTTGTATATTTAAAAAGAAGAAAGGACAAAAATAATTATTTAGCCAGATGAAGTATTTCGAAAAAAAGAAATAATGATACGATCGCTAATCGTGAGTACCCTAAGGGTAAAATTATATTATAATAAAAAATAGTATTGTTTCTAATCTGCATTATATACATATATTTAATTTGTGAGATATGACATAAAAAACATTTTATTTTAAGAAATTAAATACATTGTAAAGATTGTATCTAGAATCTGACGTGATCTCATAATCACATGCTATACATAGAGAGTTAGACCGGAGCAGACTGTGCATTGAAGACTGAGATTAAAAATTAAAGATTGAAATTTCACCAATGAGGACAAAGAAATTTTGCCTTCTTTTGTTCTGGTTGGTCAAACTTCAATCTCTTAATCTTTAATCTCATTCTTCAATGCGTAGACTGATTCCGGCCTTAGGCTATACGTGTGAACAGTGAACACAATGAAAAAATGGCGTCGTGATTGCGTGATTTAGTCAATCAAACCATTAATGTTTTATCTCTGTTTTCTATAGTTACGACTAAACTTTACGTAGTTACAGAAATAAAGTAACGATAAAAGTAACTAGTGAAATCGTTACCGTTACCCCAAAAATGTAATTGCGTTACCATGAACGTTACTCAAAAGAAAATGTAACGTCGTTTCCCATTCCTTACCGAAAAAAGTAACGACGTTACAAATAACGCGTTACTTGTCAACCTAGTATGCCCAGTGAAAACAGCTCAGTCAAAGTGATGTCAATATGACATCAAAACCGTCGTTTGTCGTCATGGCGTCAAAGAAATAGTTCAATATGACGAAAAATTGACACTATGTAGAATGATGTCTTAATTAAGTAAGAAAATATCATAGAAGAAGGTGAAAATCATTGTTTACAGATGATAATTCTAGTATTATGCGAGAAATTCAATCAATATCATTTTAACTGCATTTTCATGTTCAGGACGTTATTTGGACGTCACTGTACCATAATAATAAATAACGGCTAAATTTTTTGTTGGATAATTGTTAATATAATATCAAACAAATATCAAAATGGCAGTCAAGATCACCATCATGGAATGAGAGCGTTTTGCAGTCTTATAGTCGTCATTTTGCTATCATTTTAATTCTTTTTGACGTCGTATCCCTAATCAATTTGACGTCACATTGACATCATAGTTTGATTACTTGACTAATTGTAAGTAGTTTTCACTGGGTATATGTATATACATATATGTATATATGTATACATATACGTATATATATGTGTATATACACACCTATATAAATACACACACATACACAATATTTTTATTTGTAATATTATGTAAATTTATAAACATTAATGAAAATCGGTAAGAAAATTTAAATATACAGAACTATGATATTTTTAATATACTGCTCTATCATTTCTCAATAAAGTTCAGTAATCGAGAAATGAATACTATTATATAGAAAATAATTAACAAGATTAATAAAATAAATAATTCTTAAAACTAATTAAAAAGCAAATGTTTCTTAACATTAATCGAAATACTTAATGTTTCTTAAAGTTAAATGTTGACAAATATCGTATTTGCATGTATATGTACAAAGGTAAACATTAATTTTCTCAGGAATTATTCATTAATTTACTCGGAGTATGTTGGATGCCAATTTAAATATTATTTTAGTTATTATAGTCATTCCTGGGTAAATTAAGTTACACAATTATGATTTTGAATGTACCGAAGGTTAAAACGGACTAATAATTTAATTGAATAATACCCCGTCAAACATTGAGAATCACAAATATGTAAAACATTTTAAAATAAATTAAAATAAAATTTTATTTAAATATATAAAATATTTTAACTTACCTCGTGAACCAATGAATACGTACACACTTCCAACAATTGGATAACATAATGGTCCTGGTATTAGGTTAATGAGTCGTCCGATTTTTCCATAATGCACATAATAGTTACACACCAATAATATAAAGACAAATGATAGCAATACAATAACAAACATTATTGGTCAAATAATCAAATTGGTTATTATCAGATACTTGTTATAACCAAAATAAGAAAATATAATATATATAGATGGATATAATTAAACTTAATTGAATAAATCTATGGATATGAAGATGCCTTTCCGAGTCAAGCACTGGTAGTTCGTGTGTAAATGAATTTATTCGTCAAATTTCGTTACCATACGTTTCGATCTTTGCTTCGGATCCTTATCAATGAATAAAATTTAACAACATATCATTGTTCTTCCCGTAACACTAATTAGAAACATAAATACTTGAATTATTACACGTTAAAAAAGATATTTACTATAATGAAATTCAGTAATCCAACAATCTCATATATTTGACCAGGGAATGGAAAGTTACTTTTTAAGAGTAACAAGTTACAGTTAGTCGTTACCGAGTAGGAAAAGTAACAAGTTGCCGTTACTAGTTACTAATTTTTAAAATTAACTCGTTGCAGTTACCGTTACTTAATAAAGTAACTTTTCGTTACTTTTCCATTACTTTTTTTAAAATCGACGACCGCCAAACACAGCGGACGGGCCTAGGATCTTCTCTAGTCTCAGCGTTATGTACTGTAAAAAATTGTTGTGTAGAATTACAACTATTATAGTGGATAATTTTGAGACCCACTATAATAGTTGTAAACGTCCACACGTATGTAAATTTACAGTATGTAAATAAAAATAATTTCTTGGTTTGTAATTCATTAGATTGTGGAAGTACAATTACATTGTGTAGTTACAGTAACGATAATATGATAATATATTTCGCACTATATATTAATATACATTTAACAACAATACACGATAAATTTCTGTTATATTTCATAATATCACTAAAATTTGGATAATTGCAGAAAATATTCGAAATATATCCTGCTATTTACATAATTTTTAATATAAAATATGATACATTTACACAGTAAAAGCAAATTTACATAATTTTTGTGGAATTACATAATTTCTGTAATATTGCATGATTTTTTATATTTACAGGACCAATCATGTAATTTGTTTTACATCACGTTACAGTTACCAAAAAAATGTAACTTTATTATCGTTACAGTTACCAAAAGAAAAAAGTAACGCAGTTACTATAGTAAAGTTACTAAAAATGTAACTTGTCATTTCGTTGCAAGTAACGAGTTACTTCCATTCCCTGCATATTATAAGTGGTAGTAATTATAATTTTTAATAACTTACATGATAATGTTGAAGTTGGAAAATACGAAGTTATCGTGTGAAATGACAAAACACATGTAAACACAAATGATGTTTCTGTCCGTTCTCTACTAAAACAAAGTAAAGAAAAATTGAAGAGAAGCAAACTCATTGGTCGATAAATAAATATTCTTAGGTCTTATGAAACAAATCTGTGACCGTTTGCATATTCAAACTATTTTTCTGTTTATGTATATGAATAATTTCCGAAATAAGCCTTTTATCTAGCATATTTTCTTCATCAAGTATTTTAATATTATTCCAATCAAACTCATGAGAATATTCTAATCGGTGTTCAGTAATTACTTGTTGAGTGTTTCAATTGATGTGTGATTCTTTGTTACGTAATTTTATTGAGATTTTCTGCGTATTTTGAGTCAATGCATTAAAGCAATTTACTCGGGGATCGGAGATTAGGTTATGCAGTTAATAATGTTCACTGGGAAGTATTGGATAATTTTTGGGAATGGTAATTTTGGGGATCCGGTGCCAAAAAGGTTACGAAGCTTATAGGCGAATCTACGTGGATCGGCTTTTCCGATGTTCTTATAATTTGGGAACGTAAGATTGATCTTTAATCGGTTGAGAGTATATACGCGTTCGCGGGGTGAATCTACTGGTTT
>NW_017295839.1:413647-449845 GCF_001594075.2 Trachymyrmex cornetzi
AGTGTATTTCTGAGGAAGCGCGAGGATAGTTCTCACCTTGATCAAGTTGATTTCTGACCAAAACTGTATGTAAGAATGAAATGAAATACTAAACTGAATAAAAGAATTAACTGTCTTGAACTGAATTGAATTGAATGTATAAAAGAATAACTGTCTTGAACTGAACTGAATTGAAGAATAGAATTAACTGCGCGCGTAACTAAACTAAGCTGAATTAACTGTGTCGAACTGAACTAAAAAGAATTAACTGCGTCGAACTGAACTAAAAAGAATTAACTGCGTCGAACTGAACTAAAAAGAATTAACTGCGTCGAAGTGAACTAAAAAGAATTAACTGCGTCTCGACTGCTTTTGACAGCTCCTTTTATATTTTGGAAATGAATGTGGGAGTGGCCTTTCAGGACCAATCAACACTCCTCAAAATTTGGTAGAACTTATACTCGCGCTTGGTTCCTTAAGATAAGGTAGGCTCCGCGTAAGCCCTACTCCCCACTCTACAGGTTTAATCTTAATAGTTGAGAGTTTTAATTTATAATAAAAATTCGGTTTTCCTTAACTAACATCCTTATGCGAGGCGAATCTATTACATTCTAAATTATATATCTAAAATTAGTTTTAATTTTATTAGAAGAAAAAAAGGAAAAAGGAAGAAAAAGATATTCGTCCTCGCATTCAGAAAGATTTCTATTTTGTTATAAATTGCTTATTTATTAAACACAAATGTAACATACATTATCACTAATATACTGTTAATATACGCTTTTATTTATTATTTAATAGAAATGCTTCTTTGAAAAAAGATCGTGGAATATTCTTATACATTCTTTAGAGTAGATAATCTGTATGACGCATAAAGGTACATAACGCGATCTATCTGTTGGTTTGAATGTTTAAATAAGGAAAAAGATATACCCCCCTATAAAAGAGAAACGGAATTTTCGGTTTCGAAATAAAGATAAAATAGGGACGAAATATCAAGACTATGATGAAATATTAACCTAGAGATAAAATAAATTTAAGGTATGAATCATATATTTATAATAACGAAAGAGAGAATTTTGTCGGGATGTAACATCTTATTATATTCACCTTTTCATGTTTTCAATGTCTTGTTCGTTTGCCTAACGTATGTCGCGTCACAATCCTTACAAAATATTTTATATACTACTTTTGTGTGCAACATCGTTTGTAGTTTGTCCTTTTGTACCTTAATAATACTATTTAACTTATTAATACCTTAAAATGCTACTCTGATTGTATTATACTTTTTCAAATATTTCTTTATTTTATTAGATATCTTAGTCACAAACGGTATTGTAAAATAATATTATTTATTATCCGTGTTATCATTGCTTTTTTTAGTTAATTCTTTGTTCACTAAACCGATCTTTTTGTGCAACCTTTTTCTTATAGTGTTAAAAATAAAATCCATTGGGTAACCATTTTGTAATAATATTGTTATAATCATTTCAAAATTTTTTCGATGAAATGTAGGGTGAGATAGATGTAAAACTTCGTCAGTTAGATTGATAATTACTCCTATTTTATGTACCAAAGGATGTTGTGAAAAATAATTCAAATATTGTCCTGATGATGTGTTGGTTTTTGATAGCAATCAAATATATAATGTTATCATCACATTTTATCATTCATCATAATGTTTATTTGTAGCCAAAATCGCCTTAAGAAAAATATAATTGTTATAGCATAACAATTATTATGTGTTAAACTTAATTCCTGCCGTTTTTCGTCTCCAAAATTGATTCGTTTCGAAGGGAAATATCTTAATCAAAGTATTATTAATAAAGTATTATTAATTAGTAATAAAGTAGAAAATGGAGGAAATTACTTTGATTAAGGTATTCATTCATCCTCCCTTCGAAACAAACCAATTTTGAAGACGGAAAACGGCAGGAATTAAGTTTAACACCTAATATATTTATCTGAAAGTGATATTGGCTGCAAATGAACATTATAAATAATTAAAATTATTTTTGGTTGCAAATAACTAGATATTATTGATGTCGAAAAATGTTTTGATTAGGAATAATTATTACTGATGGCGGAAATTATTTTTGATTACGAATAACCATTATAAATATTTAAAACTATTTTTGGTTGTGTGAATAACCCGGAAAAAATTTTTAGGAATAACCATTACTGATTTTCGAAATTGTTTGGGTTATGAATAAGTATTATCGATGACCGGAATTTTATTTTGGTTATCTAAGGTCTCTAAACTATATACAGATCTTGTTGGTTATTAGCAAGCAATTATCGAAGAGACAAACATATTTTTTTATTACTATTCGCCGTTGTTAGTTTTATTTTAAATTTTATTAAAACAAATTAATAATTAAAGGGTAAAAGATATAATTATTTAAGAAAAAAGAATAAAATGGAAGATACTATATTTTAATAAGGTATTATAAAATAATGAACAAATATATGAGGACATAGGAGTCAGCGCGGTAATACAAATGTAGTGCACAAATGTAATGATAAAATAATATTCATTAGTTCATTACATGTAGCAATAACCTTTTGATTCGTGAAAATGTGTCCGAACGCGTTTCGACTTATTTCGAGTTATTATCAACGACGATGTATTTGATGATACGTGGTACTCTGAGGATGCAATAGTCACGATGCCAACCATTCAACTTATCAAAAAGATTCCACCATTCCTAGTAGTTTACTATCCAGAGCAAATACAAAATCTTCATGATATAAGACAAAGAAACGAAATATAATGTTGTTAAAATAAGCGGCCATCATATAGTTAGAAAATGGAATTTAATGGTCACTCACTAAAACCGATACATTTCGTTCATTCGCTTTCAGTAGTTAATTCATTACAATATAAACAATCAAACCTATCAAATTAATAATCCCTATGTAATTATAATCCAAAGGCTGTCTTGTCATCAAATATTGTAATGCAATGTGACCTTTACTCTACGATCGCACTGATGCAAATGGCTTACGTCATTATATATGATTATATAAACCGCTGAGGTGATTATATAAACATAACTTATAGGTCAAGCATTCAACCTTACACAATTTTCGTGAAAGTTATTTAGAATTGACATGTAGGAATGGTTTGTCCCACATAAGTGGCATCGCAGTCTTTACATGAAATTTTATAGACTATATTTTTTTGTGAAATAACCGGTAGTGGGTCCTTTTAAACTTTAATCAAGATACGAAGTTTATTGATGCTATAAAAATTTTAGATATGTTGTTATTCATAATTCTCCTGAATTTGTTAGAAATCTTATCTACGATTGGAACTGTAAGCCATATGCATTTGGTGGGATGTATCTTTTTTGTCTTTATTAGTGTGATTTTTGTTTTTATCAGACATTTTAATCTTTAAGAAAGAGTTTTACAATAAAATCTAAAGGATAATCACTATTATTTATTACGATCTTAATGACCATTTCTAAATTTTTTAAATCAAATCCAGAATCAGATAAAAAAAAAATGTATTTTGATAAAAATTATCTAAATCGAGAATGCATTGTAAATAACGTGCCTAGCGACGGCGGACACGCTCCTCACTGCGCGGGGCGGGTACTATCCTGTTGCGCGCTTGCATTTGGCGATAGACTGGGCGAATTTGGCTATTTTCTTAAGTTAATAACTCATTAACCATTGCGACAATTGTAAAATGGTAGAGAACTTTTCTTCTTAGTTTTTTTAGTTCATTCCTACCACTGTGCGAATCACTTATCATTATTTTCCAAACACCCTGTATACATCAATCGATCTGGCGGCTGCATTGTCTCGCGGTCTATTACCCAAGTAGAACACAGAAATAATGAGGACATAATCATGACCTCATTCTTCACAAATAAGTCAATTTTCAAGTATCAAACGAAGTCATTATGATGTTCTATCATATTATCATGATTCAATTATGACTCCGTGTTCTACCTGGGTAGTATCTACCGGAAAAGATATTAAAAATGTAAAAAAAGAACGTCAAGTATATTTTAAAGAAAAAGATACCAAAAATAATGCCATAAAAAAGAAATGAAATCAAAATAATATTTCAAGTATGTATTTTTAAAAAGTTCTATGGAACACAGTTCTCCGAGCGGCATCTTGAAGGCATCCTTGTAATGTAGACGTTCTTTGGACATCCTCGAAGACAATGTTGTATGGAATAATTTCTCACAATTACAATATATTACACAAAATAAGGATAACATTTGAATTTTATTAAGTATAACATTTTAAAATGAGAAAACGAAATGCAATAGATAGCATAATGAGAGGCGCGGAAACTGAAAAGAATTTTTACATCGATAATAACTAGAAAATTGTAGAAATGAAAAATTGAAAATGAGCAAGATCTCCAGCAGCAGTCTACTTGACGTACCTGTATTGTTTATAATCGTAATTTAAAATAAAAATTGCTAAGATAGCCGTTCGCGCCCTGACTTGTCACAATTGTATGTAGATATCAACACATATTAAAATTAATTACGATTTATTAAAATATTAAACATTTTAATAAAATTAATGTTATAGTATAATTTAATCTAATTCATTTTACTTATGAAAGGATATTAGCACATAGACAATGTAATTTCAAAATATGTTATATGGATTCCATATAAGTTTCATTTCACGTATAACTAGCTTTTAAATCTATTTGATAATTATGTCCCTAATCCGCAAATAAGTCGTGCATTATTTCTAAAAAATGTTATTAAATAAAAAATATTTGCGAAAATATACAGTAGAGAAATTAAACGCCGTTTATGTCGCTTGCGCTTGCCACGACAATGACAGTTCACACAGGGGATGTTTATTGAGATGATGTTTCTTCAAGAATAATAATACATTTGTAGAATAAATTACACACATCTTTGTTTAGTATTTATATCCAGTAGTTAGTATTTATATCCAGGATTATTTATCCAGGTATAATAGTATTTATATCCATTGATTATATCCTGTTCATGTTTGTATTATTTTTGCAAAACAGGAACAAATCGTACACGAAGTGGATGAGGATGAACTACGAGATCAACTTGCAGTCGAACATCCTTTATATAATCAACGGGTTCCAAATAGAAATGATGTATCAAAGAAGCTACCATCATCTTCATTTGCAGCATAGCATATCGTTGACCTATAATTTAATATTTGTTGTAATTTGTTTATATAAAAGGATATAAGTGATTATAGATTACCGATACAATTACGTGGTCCAGCACTGAATGGCACATATGAGTAAGGGTGACGATTTCTTATCCTATCGGGCAAAAATCTATCAGGATCAAATATCTCTGGATTTGGCCAAAAATTGGGATCTTTGTGTACTTTGTTAATATCGATTAACAGGGTGGTGCCAGCAGGTACTAAATATGACTCTATAAAAAGTATAAAATTTATAAAATAAAATTTATAAATAATAATAAAAAACATTATAAGAAAATTTAAATTTAGTATATATTTAATACAATGCGGAAATAAGTGTCTACAAATATGTTTAAGGAAAAACGTAATAATTATTTTAATTTCCTGAATAATATTGTTTATTTTAATATTCTATGGTGTTATATATTATAGCAGTTTTATATTTGGAATGTTTGAAATATTTTATTTTAGATATACATATCAGCATTATTAATAAAAACAGAAATTTTTGAATTTTTGTAATAGGAATTTTACATTACTTAGTTCTTATATATATACAAAACTACATCTAATAGCAATATTTTCAAAGCGTTATTTTGCCATCTAATATATTGACTAATACATTTAAAAATAAAATAAATTTAAAAATACAGTAAAAGTTTGGTTTAATACGTACGTAATTTTACATCCTCTCCGCATATGCGAGATATAAGAAATAAGGCATTATGCAAGCGCAATGCTTCTTTTATGCATCTTTCTAAATATGATAGTTGATGCAAAAACTTTATAGTTAATTTATCTTCATTCTCTTGCATAGCAATATCGACTTCGTTTCTGACACGATCCTGTATCATTAATAATTAAAAATACGTTTCTTATTTTGAAATGTGTTTGTATATGTACATAAATCAACTGCACACACGTGTGTGTGTGTGTGTGCGCGCGTGGGCATGCGTGTGTGTGTGAGCGTGTGCGTTTGAGCGTGTGCGTGTGTGCGCTCGCGCGTTCGTACATCCGTCCGTACGTACGTGCATGCGTGGATGCGTACGTGTATGTGTACATTTTTTTTTCTATCTCTCGATACATAGGAAAGCGAATTGTGCGCCCACGCGCTTAAAAAAACAATTAAAATGTTTAATATTGATACAGTTTTAAGACATAATGCCTGGAGTTAGTAAATTAATTAATTTCTTTACCTAAGAAAGGTAGCTTACATTTGATAATAAATACCTGAATGTCCTTGTGTTCAGCTAATAATGCCAAAGTGAAGCATAAACTTGATGCTGTAGTATCATGGCCCTATAACCACATTGTAAACATTGGTATATATATGAATCACATATTGTATTTAAAAAATTTACAAAAAATTACAAATGTATACCCCGAACATAATGGTGTCAACTTCCTGCCTAATCTCTAAATCAGTCATGAGACCCTCACGAGATGCCGCTATGAGAAGATCCAACATTGCAAGCCCCTTCCTTCGCGCTAAATCGAAGTATATAAACATGATATTTTTAGAGCATCACTTCAATAGTAAAATATAATTTATAATATCATATCAAATTTAAAGGATATCTTCTGATTATATTACGTACTTCCAATCATTTTTGCACCATCTTCTGCTGATGTATCATAGTCCAAGCTTTTCAAATATTGACCATTAGTTTGTTCATGATAAAGTTTTCTTTCGGCAATAATCTATATGTAAATACAATATTAATGTTTTTTCTACGATTTACATAAATGTGGTATCAACATTTATGATTTATCTTGTAGTACTTCTTTATATAAAATCATTATCACAACTTTTCAAAATAGATAATGTTTAAATGTTATATCGTTAACTTCCTAAAAGATCATATTTAAATAATATATTAAGTAGTATTTTAACGTACTCGTTCAGTAAATCCATGTAATATTTTTAGAATCTTCGCTTGCTCTCTGCCTTTTGGTGTCAATGAGAATATCCAGTTAGAATGCAGCCATTGTCTTTTTGTTCTAAACGTTACAATAACAGTTACTAAATAATAGACATGCTGTTTTAAAAAGATGAAAGTATCGTTTTTGTAAAAGCTTCCTTTAATTACTCTACATACACATAGAATTAGAAATATTTTAATAACTATATAAAAATAAATTTAGAACAATAAAAAATTATACCAAAGACATATGTAAAATCGTATATTCACAACAACTTTTTAAATTCAACTATTCAATCTTACATAAAAATATATTTGTCTTTACATTGAATTATTTTTTTTCGCGATACTTTGGCATTTAAAATTTTAAAAGCTTTAAGCAGTATTTATATTTAAATAAACAATTGAACTGATTATAATTTATTATGCATAAATTTCTAATTATATACTAACGACGTTTTACATTAAACATTATTTGTCAGGATATGATAAAATATTAAGGTATACGTATAAATATTAAGATCAAATGAGGAATATATTATTTATTATGCCCATAAATTACCTATAAACAAAAAGCTCGCCCATTCGACGAACTGCTTTTAGATACTGTTGCTGGAACTCACCGAGATCTTTTAGAGAAATTCCCATAGCAGTTTCTGCAAACATGTTTGTGAAAATATTACGATAACATTATCGTATACATATATATATACATATAAATGTATATGTATACATATATGTATATGTATAATTAATTTCTCGCCGGCGGACGCAGGTTGTCGCGAGACCCTCGAATTAGAGTTTACTTTTTTCAACTGTGAAGAAAATGAAAAATGGATATTTGTTTCTATAATAAATGTGTGTTTTTATTTCATCTTCTACATATTTGAAATAATTTACTACATATTATAATATAATAAAAAACCCGCTTTTCAAACGTTTTGAAACACTAACATTCTTTGGTCACATTTAACCCTGCATCTGCCGTGCATGCGAGTTGATACTGTCCGACGTTCGTCGCGTCCGAGGATTAATTCACAATATCTATACACAAATACACAACACTGTATCGATCAATACGTAATTTTTGCTGCCGTAGATATTTTCGAAGTCATGCACCCTCACATATCTATATATTATGTATGTATGCATATTTCAAGAAAATATGTATGTACGTATATTTCAAGAAAACCTACGGTTGGAAAAATTACATATTGATCGATACAATGTTGTATATCGATATTTTGAATTAAAGAAAGTTGTATTTTGTTTTATATTATTCGTTAATGGACATTAAATTCAATGGCTGTGTTCAGCAGAGAAAGCAGCTTTGCAAGTGTTGCAAAATTCTTAAATATGATTAGTTTATACATTTAGATTCAGTGAGGAACTAAGGGCAAGAACAATCATATTAAAGAATTTTAATTATATTTACATGTATATATACATTTATATGTATATATATGTGTATACGGTAATGTTATCGTAATATTTTAACACCAGTTGCAAAGCTTTTTCTCTGCTGAACGCAGCCGATATAGTTGTGAATTCATTTATTATTAAAAAAATTTTGTATAATTTTGTAATACCACATAATGCATTCAGCGTGTGTTCACTCATAAAAGGTGACAAATTTTTTACAACTGTGCCTTCCGCATTTTTCAAGGACTTTATCATGTTTTTGCTTTCTTTGTCGAAAATCTCGACAAATCGTTGCAGTATATTAAAATTAAATGTAGGAGTTAATATCTTTCGTTGTGAATGCCACTTCGCGCCTAAAACATGAACAACACAATGTACAATTATGAAATGACGATTCGAAATAAGCATTGGAATATATGATGAGGAACAATCTTTTAATTTAAATTGAAAAAAAAATCTATTTATATTACAAATTTATTTTATTATCAATATAATGAAAACTTGATAATCAAAATGAAACTTGATAGTAAAACATGCATTCTTATTTGTGTTAATAGCATTACCTTCACTAATTAAAATACTAGTTCCGGTCCAAGGTTTGAAACCATCATAAAGAATACTCTTTTTTATATGTTTCGGGTTGCTTAGTATTGTCTAAAATTGCAATGAATTTATTTCGAAAGTATTTTAAATCATTCCTAACAAATATTTTACGAGTAAGTAATAATGTAAGTAAGGCCCTGAGAAAAAATCAAACGGAATTAGTGGCTTAAGATCCAACTAGACGGTTTAAGGCATTTATTTCCCATAGGTTGTATTTTTCACATAGCCGGTTCTATGAAAGATTAAACATTTAAATATTGCCTAATAAATACTTAGATGTTACAAAACAATGTTTCAATCAATTTGGGTCCTTGTTGGTGTAATTAGAATAAGAAAAAAATATTAGTATAATTAGAAAAGAAAAAAATAGACATAAAATATGGGTTGTTATCACTATAAGGTCTATTAAAATGTGTACTTAAAAAAATAGAACGTATAGATAGATAATTTAAAGATTTAAGAGAATAACGATTGCGCGGCCAAGGGTACAAAATATTCAGTTAAAAATAAAATTGAAGTCATGAATGAGGCTATTATATGCCAGTTCGTTTTTGTTACCGTAGTCTATATTTCTTATTCCGTCTGATTTTGACGAGTAAATATATCTTTGCAACATAAAACAAAAAAGTTATCTTATTCACTAATACATATAGTAAGAATAATAAGAAGACAATAAAATTTTCTTCATATTTTATTACCTCTAGATCATCCGGATGACGAATGCCTATTACGGGTAGAAAGAATGCCCAAATTTTGTAAATGGGATAGTATTTATCACTAACAGTAATCATACGCTTCCATAGTGCTTCTAAAAAATGCAAATGTATGTATGTATGTATGTATATATACAAGGTTGGCTACGTTGTCTCATAAAAATAACTCGTTACCGTTATCCTTCTTTTTCCTAAAAAATAACTCGTTCTCGTTACTCGTTATCGATTCTCAAAAGTAACTCGTTTCCGTTATCGTTACTCAAAATATAACGAGTCGTTACTTTTTCGTTACTTTTTCTTTTTGACACTAATAGAATATTATATACAGATTTTTGCGGTAAACGTAAAAAGGACGTTTAAATTCTATTTTTTAGTAGAGAAATAGAGCTAAAAAATATATGCCTATCATAAACATTGTGCGTTATTTTCATGAATGAAATAGATGCTGTTATATCACATAATATATAATGCATTTTTGTAATTTTTATATTTAAATAAATTTATTTTTCGTACAACAATTTTGTTTGAAAGACTTATATCACGAACGCAAGTTAACGGTAGCGAAATTTAAATTTTATTAATATTTAGTACATAGTGATAATAAACGCTTCGGTCATCAATCATACCCTCTTCAGTATTAATGATGAATACTGAAGAGGGTCTGATTGATGACCGAAGCGTTTATTATCACTATGTATTAAACATTAATAAAATTTAAATTTCGCTACCGTTATCTTGCGTTCGTGATATAAGCCTTTCAAATCAAATTTTTGTGTTTTTATTTGAACCACGTTTTTCTTTGTTCTTGTTTTTTTTCGTACTACTTTTAATAAGGTATCTTTAAATTATACGTTTAACTCATAATACATTTACATACCTTTTACTGTGCATGATGGTTCGTTTGTGTATGGGTTAATTTCAATAATTTACAAATATACAAAAATTATAAATAGATTCTTATATATATTTTAACATTTAAAAAAAACCATTTATGAAAGAGAAATTGTATATTTAAAAAGAAGGAAAGGACAAAAATAATTATTTATCCAGATGCAGTATTTCGAAAAAAAGAAACAATGATACGAATGGCTGATCGTGAGTACCCTAAGGGTAAAATTATATTATAATTAAAAAATAGTATTGTTTGTAATCTGCATTATATACATATATTTAATTTGTGAGATATCACATAAAAAACATTTTATTTTAAGAAATTAAATATATTGTAAAGATTGTATCTAGAATCTGACGTGATCTCATAATCACATGCTATACATAGAGAGTTAGTCCGGGGCAGACTATGCATTGAAGATTGACATTAAATATTAAAGATTGAAATTTCGCCAATGTTAACAAAGAAATTTTGCCTTCTGATTGATCAAACTTCAATCTTTTAATCTTTAATCTCATTCTTCAATGCGTAGACTGATTCCAGCCTTAGTCTATACGTGTGAACTGTGAACACAATGAAAAAATGGCGTCGAGATAGCGTAATTTAGACAGCCAATCAAACCGTTAATGTTTTATTTCTGTTTCCTATAGTTACGACTAAACTTTACGTAGTTATAGAAATAAAGTAACGATAAAAGTAACTAGTGAAATCGGTACCGCTACACCAAAAATGTAATTGCGTTACCATGAACGTAACTCAAAAAAAAATGTAACGTCGTTACCCATTCCTTACCGAAAAAAGTAACTACTTTACAAATAATGCGTTACTTGTCACCCTTGTATGCCCAGTGAAAACGGCTCAGTCAAAGTGATGTCAATATGACATCAAAACCGTCGTCATGGCGTCAAAGAAATAGTTCAATATGACAAAAAATTGACAGCATGTAGAATGATATCTTAATTAAGTAAGGAAATATCATAAAAGAAGATGAAAATCATTGTTTGCAGAAGATAATTCTAGTATTAGGCGTTGTCTACAATATGCTAAGTAAGCTTGGTTTAAGAAGTAAGAGTAAGAAATTGACCAATAACAGTCGATTATTCTTTTTACAATCGACTGTGACTGGTCAATTTCTTACTCTTACTTCTTAAACCAAGCTTACTTCGCATATTGTAGACAACGCCTTATGCGACTAATTCAATCAATATCATCTTAACGGCATTTTCATGTTCAGGACGTCATTTGGACGTCACTATAATAATAAATAACGGCTTCATTTTTTGCTGGATAACTGTTATTATAATATTAAACACATATCAAAATGGCAGTCAAGATCACCATCATGATATGAGACGTTTTGCAGTCTTATTGTCGTCATTTTGCTATCATTTTAATTTTTTGTAACGTCATATTCCTAATCAATTTGACGTCACATTGACATCATTGTTTGATTACTTGACTAATTGTAAGTAGTTTTCACTGGGTATATGTATATACATATATGTATATATACATATACGTATATATGTGTGTATATACACAACTATATAAATACACACACATACACAATATTTTTATTTGTAATTACATGTAAATTTGTAAACATTAATAAAAATCGATAAAAAATTAAAATATTCAGAGAGAAATATGATATTTTTAATATACACTACTCTATCATTTCTCAATAAAGTTCAGTAATCGAGAAATGAATACTATTATATAGAAAATAATTAACAAGATTAATAAAATAAATAATTCTTAAAACTAATTAAAAAGCAAATGTTTCTTAACATTAATCGAAATACTTAATGTTTCTTAAAGTGAAATGTTGACAAATATCGTATTTGCATGTATATGTACAAAGGTAAACATTAATTTTCTCAGGAATTATTCATTAATTTACTCGGAGTATGTTGGATGCCAATTTAAATATTATTTTAGTTATTATAGTCATTCCTGGGTAAATTGAGCTACACAATTATGATTTTCAATGTACCGAAGATTAAAACGGACTAATAATTTAATTGAATAATACCCCGTCAAACATTGAGAATCACAAATATGTAAAACATTTTAAAATAAATTAAAATAAAATTTTATTTAAATATATAAAATATTTTAACTTACCTCGTGAACCAATGAATACGTACACACTTCCAACAATTGGATAACATAATGGTCCTGGTATTAGGTTAATGAGTCGTCCGATTTTTCCATAATGCACATAATAGTTACACACCAATAATATAAAGACAAATGATAGCAATACAATAACAAACATTATTGGTCAAATAATCAAATTGGTTATTATCAGATACTTGTTATAACCAAAATAAGAAAATATAATATATATAGATGGATATAATTAAACTTAATTGAATAAATCTATGGATATGAAGATGCCTTTCCGAGTCAAGCACTGGTAGTTCGTGTGTAAATGAATTTATTCGTCAAATTTCGTTACCATACGTTTCGATCTTTGCTTCGGATCCTTATCAATGAATAAAATTTAACAACATATC
The DNA here is from genome assembly GCF_001594075.2 of Trachymyrmex cornetzi. Taxonomy (NCBI): domain Eukaryota; kingdom Metazoa; phylum Arthropoda; class Insecta; order Hymenoptera; family Formicidae; genus Trachymyrmex; species Trachymyrmex cornetzi. The sequence goes on from NW_017295839.1 coordinate 426,879, forward strand.
ATTGTTCTTCCCGTAACACTAATTAGAAACATAAATACTTGAATTATTACACGTTAAAAAAGATATTTACTATAATGAAATTCAGTAATCCAACAATCTCATATATTTGACCAGGGAATGGAAAGTTACTTTTTAAGAGTAACAAGTTACAGTTAGTCGTTACCGAGTAGGAAAAGTAACAAGTTGCCGTTACTAGTTACTAATTTTTAAAATTAACTCGTTGCAGTTACCGTTACTTAATAAAGTAACTTTTCGTTACTTTTCCATTACTTTTTTTAAAATCGACGACCGCCAAACACAGCGGACGGGCCTAGGATCTTCTCTAGTCTCAGCGTTATGTACTGTAAAAAATTGTTGTGTAGAATTACAACTATTATAGTGGATAATTTTGAGACCCACTATAATAGTTGTAAACGTCCACACGTATGTAAATTTACAGTATGTAAATAAAAATAATTTCTTGGTTTGTAATTCATTAGATTGTGGAAGTACAATTACATTGTGTAGTTACAGTAACGATAATATGATAATATATTTCGCACTATATATTAATATACATTTAACAACAATACACGATAAATTTCTGTTATATTTCATAATATCACTAAAATTTGGATAATTGCAGAAAATATTCGAAATATATCCTGCTATTTACATAATTTTTAATATAAAATATGATACATTTACACAGTAAAAGCAAATTTACATAATTTTTGTGGAATTACATAATTTCTGTAATATTGCATGATTTTTTATATTTACAGGACCAATCATGTAATTTGTTTTACATCTATATTATATGTGTAAATTTACGAAATTTTTTTACAGTGTAAGTGGCTTGTGTCGTATCGTGTCCAATCATATGAAAAGTAACGATAAAAGTATCTGTAAAATTCGTTACCGTTACCAAAAAAATGTAACTTTGTTATCGTTACAGTTACCAAAGAAAAAAAGTAACGCAGTTACTAGTAAAGTTACAAAAATGTAACTTGTCATTTCGTTGCAAGTAACGAGTGACTTCCATTCTCTGCATATTAGAAGTAATTATAATTTAATAACTTACATGATAATGTTGAAGTTGGATACGAAGTTATCATGTGAAATGACAGAATACATCTAAACACAAATGATGTTTCTGGCCGTTCTCTACTAAAACAAAGTAAAGAAAAATTTAAGAGAAGGAAACTCATTGGTCGATAAATAAACATTCATAGATCTTATGAAACAAATCTGTGACCGTTTGCATATTCAAACTATTTTTCTGTTTATGTATATGAATAATTTCCGAGATAAGCCTTTTATCTAGCATATTTTCTTCATCAAGTATTTTAATATTAATCCAATCAAACTCATGAGAGTATTCTAATCGGTGTTCAGTAATTACGGGTACTATCCTGTCGCGCGCTTGCATTTGGCAGTAGGCTGGTCGAATTTGGCTATTTTCTTAAGTTAATAATTCGTTAATCATTGCGACAATTGTAAAATGGTAGAGGACTTTTCTTCTCAGTTATTTTAGTTCATTCTACCACTGTGCAAAACACTTATCATTATTTTCCAGACACCCTGTATACATCAATCGATCTGGCGGCTGCATTGTCTCGCGGTCTATTACCCAAGTAGAACACAGAAATAATGAGGACATCATCATGACCTCATTCTTCACTAATAAGTCAATTTTCAAGTATCAAACGACGTCATTATGATGTTCTATCATATTATCATGACTCAATTATGACTCCGTGTTCTACCTGGGTAGTATCTACCGGAAAAGGTATTTAAAATGTAAAAAAAGAACGTCAAGTATATTTTAAAGAAAAAGATACCAAAAATAATGCCATAAAAAAGAAATGAAATCAAAATAATATTTCAAGTATGTATATTTAAAAAGTTCTATGGAATACAGTTCTCCGAGCGGCATCTTGAAGGCATCCTTGTAATGTAGATGTTCTTTGGACATCCTCGAAGACACTGTTGTATAAAATAATTTCTCACAATTACAATATATTACACAAAACAAGAATAACATTTGAATTGTATTAAGTATAACATATTAAAATGAGAGAACGAAACGCAATAGATAGCATAATGAGAGGCGCGGAAACTGAAAAGAATTTTTACATCGATAATAACTATAGAAAATTGTAGAAATAAAAAATTGAAAATGAGCAAGATCTCCAGCAGCAGTCTACTTGACGCGCCCGTATTGTTTATAATCGTAATTTAAAATAAAAATTGCTAAGATAGCCGTTCGCGCCCTGACTTGCCAATTGTATGTAGATATCAACATATTAAAATTAATTACGATTTATTAAAATTTTAAACATTTTAATAAAATTAATGTTATAGTATAATTTAATCTAATTCATTCTACTTATGAAACGATATTAGCACATAGACAATGTAATTTCGAAATATGTTATAAGGATTTTATATAAGTCCCATTTCACGTATAACTAGCTTTTAAATATGTTTGGTAATAAAGTCCCTAATCAAATAAGTTGTGCATTATTTCTAAAAAATATTATTAAATAAAAAATATTTGCGAAAATATACAGTTGAGAAATTAAACGCCGTTTATGTCGCTTGCGCTTGCCACGACAATGACAGTTTACACAGGGGATGTTTACTGAGATGATGTTTCTTCAAGAATAATAATACATTTGTAGAATGAATTACACACATCTTTGTTTAGTATTTATATCCAGTAGTTAGTATTTATATTCAGGATTATTTATCCAGGTATAATAGTATTTATATCCATTGATTATATCCTGTTCATGTTTGTATTATTTTTGCAAAACAGGAACAAATCGTACACGAAGTGGATGAGGATGAACTACGAGATCAACTTGCAGTCGAACATCCTTTATATAATCAACGGGTTCCAAATAGAAATGATGTATCAAAGAAGCTACCATCATCTTCATTTGCAGCATAGCATATCGTTGACCTATAATTTAATATTTGTTGTAATTTGTTTATATAAAAGGATATAAGTGATTATAGATTACCGATACAATTACGTGGTCCAGCACTGAATGGCACATATGAGTAAGGGTGACGATTTCTTATCCTATCGGGCAAAAATCTATCAGGATCAAATATCTCTGGATTTGGCCAAAAATTGGGATCTTTGTGGACTTTGTTAATATCGATTAACAGGGTGGTGCCAGCAGGTACTAAATATGACTCTATAAAAAGTATAAAATTTATAAAATAAAATTTATAAATAATAATAAAAAACATTATAAGAAAATTTAAATTTAGTATATATTTAATACAATGCGGAAATAAGTGTCTACAAATATGTTTAAGGAAAAACGTAATAATTATTTTAATTTCCTGAATAATATTGTTTATTTTAATATTCTATGGTGTTATATATTGTAGCAGTTTTATATCTGGAATGTTTGAAATATTTTATTTTAGATATACATATAAGCATTATTAATAAAAACAGAAATTTTTGAATTTTTGTAATAGGAATTTTACATTATTTAGTTTTTATATATCTACAAAACTACATCTAATAGCAATATTTTCAAAGCATTATTTTGCCATCTAAGATATATTGAATAATACATTTAAAAATAAAATAAATTGAAAAATACAGTAATAGTTTTGTTTAATACGTACGTAATTTTACATCTTCTCCACATATGCGAGATATAAGAAATAAGGCATTATGCAAGCGCAACGCTTCTTTTATGCATCTTTCTAAATATGATAGTTGATGCAAAAACTTCATAGTTAATTTATCTTCATTCTCTTGCATAGCAATATTGACTTCATTTCTGACACGATCCTGTATCATTAATAATTAAAAATACGTTTCTTATTTTTAAATGAGTTTGTATATGTACACACACAAATCAACTGCATACATGTGGGAGCGTGTGTGCGTGTGTGCGCGCGCGCGTCGTACACGTCCGTCCGTAGGTACGTGCATGCGTGGATGGGTACGTGTGTGTGTACATGTTTTTTCTATCTGTCGATACATAGGAAAGCGAATTGTGAGCCTACGCGCTTAAAAAAACAATTAAAATGTTTAATATTGATACAGTTTTAAGACATAATTCCTCGTGTTAGTGAATTAATTAATTTCATTACCTAAGAAAGGCAGCTTACATTTGATAATAAATACCTGAATGGCCTTGTGTTCAGCTAATAATGCCAAAATGAAGCATAAACTTGATGCTGTAGTATCATGGCCCTATAACCATATTGTAAACATTGATATATATATGTATCACAGATTGTATTTAAAAAATTTACAAAAAATTACAAATGTATACCTCGAACATAATGGTGTCAACTTCCTGCCTAATCTCTAAATCAGTCATGAGACCCTCACGAGATGCCGCTATGAGAAGATCCAACATTGCAAGCCCCTTCCTTCGCGCTAAATCGAAGTATATAAACATGATATTTTTAGAGCATCATTTCAATAGTAAAATATAATTTATAATATTATATCGAATTTAAAGGATATCTTCTGATTATATTACGTACTTCCAATCATTTTTGCACCATCTTCTTCTGCTGATGTATCATTGTCCAAGCTTTTCAAATATTGACCATTAGTTTGTTCATGATAAAGTTTTCTTTCGGCAATAATCTATATGTAAATACAACATTAATGTTTTTTCTACGATTTACATAAATGAGGTATCAACATTTATGATTTAAGGCTCTCACATATGAAATGCATAACAGAGCATAAGCATAAAGGTCGCTAAACCAATGAGCATCTTATCTAAATCAATATGGCGACATTATGCTAGATGCTCATTGGTCCAGCAGTCTTATGTTATGCTTATGCTCTGTTATGCATTTCATGTGCCCTTATCTTGCCCTTATCTTGTAATACTTTTTTATATAAAGTCATTATCACAACTTTTTAAAATAGATAATGTTTAAACGTTATATCGTTAACTTCCTAAAATAGATCATATTTAAATAATATATTAAGTAGTATTTTAACGTACTCGTTCAGTAAATCCATGTAATATTTTTAGAATCTTCGCTTGCTCTCTGCCTTTTGGTGTCAATGAGAATATCCAGTTAGAATGCAGCCATTGTCTTTTTGTTCTAAACGTTACAATAACAGTTACTAAATAATAGGCATGCTGTTTTAAAAAGATGATAGTATCGTTTTTGTAAAAGCTTCCTTTAATTACTCTACATACACATAGAATTAGAAATATTTTAATAACTATATAAAAATAAATTTAGAACAATAAAAAATTATACCAAAGACATATGTAAAATCGTATATTCACAACAACTTTTTAAATTGAACTATTCAATCTTACATAAAAATATATTTGTCTTTACATTGAATTATTTTTTTTCGCGATACTTTGGCATTTAAAATTTTAAAAGCTTTAACCAGTATTTATATTTAAATAAACAATTGAACTGATTATAATTTATTATGCATAAATTTCTAATTATATACTAACGACGTTTTACATTAAACATTATTTGTCAGGATATGATAAAATATTAAGGTATACGTATAAATATTAAGATCAAATGAGGAATATATTATTTATTATGCCCATAAATTACCTATAAACAAAAAGCTCGCCCATTCGACGAACTGCTTTTAGATACTGTTGCTGGAACTCACCGAGATCTTTTAGAGAAATTCCCATAGCAGTTTCTGCAAACATGTTTGTGAAAATATTACGATAACATTATCGTATACATATATATATACATATAAATGTATATGTATACATATATGTATATGTATAATTAATTTCTCGCCGGCGGACGCAGGTTGTCGCGAGACCCTCGAATTAGAGTTTACTTTTTTCAACTGTGAAGAAAATGAAAAATGGATATTTGTTTCTATAATAAATGTGTGTTTTTATTTCATCTTCTACATATTTGAAATAATTTACTACATATTATAATATAATAAAAAACCCGCTTTTCAAACGTTTTGAAACACTAACATTCTTTGGTCACATTTAACCCTGCATCTGCCGTGCATGCGAGTTGATACTGTCCGACGTTCGTCGCGTCCGAGGATTAATTCACAATATCTATACACAAATACACAACACTGTATCGATCAATACGTAATTTTTGCTGCCGTAGATATTTTCGAAGTCATGCACCCTCACATATCTATATATTATGTATGTATGCATATTTCAAGAAAATATGTATGTACGTATATTTCAAGAAAACCTACGGTTGGAAAAATTACATATTGATCGATACAATGTTGTATATCGATATTTTGAATTAAAGAAAGTTGTATTTTGTTTTATATTATTCGTTAATGGACATTAAATTCAATGGCTGTGTTCAGCAGAGAAAGCAGCTTTGCAAGTGTTGCAAAATTCTTAAATATGATTAGTTTATACATTTAGATTCAGTGAGGAACTAAGGGCAAGAACAATCATATTAAAGAATTTTAATTATATTTACATGTATATATACATTTATATGTATATATATGTGTATACGGTAATGTTATCGTAATATTTTAACACCAGTTGCAAAGCTTCTTTTTCTGCTGAACGCAGCCAATATAGTTGTGAATTCATATTCATTTATTATTAAAAAAATTTAGTATAATTTTGTAATACCACATAATGCATTCAGCGTGTGTTCACTCATAAAAGGTGATAAATTTTTTACAACTGTGCCTTCCGCATTTTCCAAGGACTTTATCATGTTTTTGCTTTCTTTGTCGAAAATCTCGACAAATCGTTGCAGTATATTAAAATTAAATGTAGGAGTTAATATCTTTCGTTGTGAATGCCACTTCGCGCCTAAAACATGAACAACACAATGTACAATTATGAAATGACGATTCGAAATAAGCATTGGAATATATGATGAGGAACAATCTTTTAATTTAAATTGAAAAAAAAATCTATTTATATTACAAATTTATTTTATTATCAATATAATGAAAACTTGATAATCAAAATGAAACTTGATAGTAAAACATGCATTCTTATTTGTGTTAATAGCATTACCTTCACTAATTAAAATACTAGTTCCGGTCCAAGGTTTGAAACCATCATAAAGAATACTCTTTTTTATATGTTTCGGGTTGCTTAGTATTGTCTAAAATTGCAATGAATTTATTTCGAAAGTATTTTAAATCATTCCTAACAAATATTTTACGAGTAAGTAATAATGTAAGTAAGGCCCTGAGAAAAAATCAAACGGAATTAGTGGCTTAAGATCCAACTAGACGGTTTAAGGCATTTATTTCCCATAGGTTGTATTTTTCACATAGCCGGTTCTATGAAAGATTAAACATTTAAATATTGCCTAATAAATACTTAGATGTTACAAAACAATGTTTCAATCAATTTGGGTCCTTGTTGGTGTAATTAGAATAAGAAAAAAATATTAGTATAATTAGAAAAGAAAAAAATAGACATAAAATATGGGTTGTTATCACTATAAGGTCTATTAAAATGTGTACTTAAAAAAATAGAACGTATAGATAGATAATTTAAAGATTTAAGAGAATAACGATTGCGCGGCCAAGGGTACAAAATATTCAGTTAAAAATAAAATTGAAGTCATGAATGAGGCTATTATATGCCAGTTCGTTTTTGTTACCGTAGTCTATATTTCTTATTCCGTCTGATTTTGACGAGTAAATATATCTTTGCAACATAAAACAAAAAAGTTATCTTATTCACTAATACATATAGTAAGAATAATAAGAAGACAATAAAATTTTCTTCATATTTTATTACCTCTAGATCATCCGGATGACGAATGCCTATTACGGGTAGAAAGAATGCCCAAATTTTGTAAATGGGATAGTATTTATCACTAACAGTAATCATACGCTTCCATAGTGCTTCTAAAAAATGCAAATGTATGTATGTATGTATGTATATATACAAGGTTGGCTACGTTGTCTCATAAAAATAACTCGTTACCGTTATCCTTCTTTTTCCTAAAAAATAACTCGTTCTCGTTACTCGTTATCGATTCTCAAAAGTAACTCGTTTCCGTTATCGTTACTCAAAATATAACGAGTCGTTACTTTTTCGTTACTTTTTCTTTTTGACACTAATAGAATATTATATACAGATTTTTGCGGTAAACGTAAAAAGGACGTTTAAATTCTATTTTTTAGTAGAGAAATAGAGCTAAAAAATATATGCCTATCATAAACATTGTGCGTTATTTTCATGAATGAAATAGATGCTGTTATATCACATAATATATAATGCATTTTTGTAATTTTTATATTTAAATAAATTTATTTTTCGTACAACAATTTTGTTTGAAAGACTTATATCACGAACGCAAGTTAACGGTAGCGAAATTTAAATTTTATTAATATTTAGTACATAGTGATAATAAACGCTTCGGTCATCAATCATACCCTCTTCAGTATTAATGATGAATACTGAAGAGGGTCTGATTGATGACCGAAGCGTTTATTATCACTATGTATTAAACATTAATAAAATTTAAATTTCGCTACCGTTATCTTGCGTTCGTGATATAAGCCTTTCAAATCAAATTTTTGTGTTTTTATTTGAACCACGTTTTTCTTTGTTCTTGTTTTTTTTCGTACTACTTTTAATAAGGTATCTTTAAATTATACGTTTAACTCATAATACATTTACATACCTTTTACTGTGCATGATGGTTCGTTTGTGTATGGGTTAATTTCAATAATTTACAAATATACAAAAATTATAAATAGATTCTTATATATATTTTAACATTTAAAAAAAACCATTTATGAAAGAGAAATTGTATATTTAAAAAGAAGGAAAGGACAAAAATAATTATTTATCCAGATGCAGTATTTCGAAAAAAAGAAACAATGATACGAATGGCTGATCGTGAGTACCCTAAGGGTAAAATTATATTATAATTAAAAAATAGTATTGTTTGTAATCTGCATTATATACATATATTTAATTTGTGAGATATCACATAAAAAACATTTTATTTTAAGAAATTAAATATATTGTAAAGATTGTATCTAGAATCTGACGTGATCTCATAATCACATGCTATACATAGAGAGTTAGTCCGGGGCAGACTATGCATTGAAGATTGACATTAAATATTAAAGATTGAAATTTCGCCAATGTTAACAAAGAAATTTTGCCTTCTGATTGATCAAACTTCAATCTTTTAATCTTTAATCTCATTCTTCAATGCGTAGACTGATTCCAGCCTTAGTCTATACGTGTGAACTGTGAACACAATGAAAAAATGGCGTCGAGATAGCGTAATTTAGACAGCCAATCAAACCGTTAATGTTTTATTTCTGTTTCCTATAGTTACGACTAAACTTTACGTAGTTATAGAAATAAAGTAACGATAAAAGTAACTAGTGAAATCGGTACCGCTACACCAAAAATGTAATTGCGTTACCATGAACGTAACTCAAAAAAAAATGTAACGTCGTTACCCATTCCTTACCGAAAAAAGTAACTACTTTACAAATAATGCGTTACTTGTCACCCTTGTATGCCCAGTGAAAACGGCTCAGTCAAAGTGATGTCAATATGACATCAAAACCGTCGTCATGGCGTCAAAGAAATAGTTCAATATGACAAAAAATTGACAGCATGTAGAATGATATCTTAATTAAGTAAGGAAATATCATAAAAGAAGATGAAAATCATTGTTTGCAGAAGATAATTCTAGTATTAGGCGTTGTCTACAATATGCTAAGTAAGCTTGGTTTAAGAAGTAAGAGTAAGAAATTGACCAATAACAGTCGATTATTCTTTTTACAATCGACTGTGACTGGTCAATTTCTTACTCTTACTTCTTAAACCAAGCTTACTTCGCATATTGTAGACAACGCCTTATGCGACTAATTCAATCAATATCATCTTAACGGCATTTTCATGTTCAGGACGTCATTTGGACGTCACTATAATAATAAATAACGGCTTCATTTTTTGCTGGATAACTGTTATTATAATATTAAACACATATCAAAATGGCAGTCAAGATCACCATCATGATATGAGACGTTTTGCAGTCTTATTGTCGTCATTTTGCTATCATTTTAATTTTTTGTAACGTCATATTCCTAATCAATTTGACGTCACATTGACATCATTGTTTGATTACTTGACTAATTGTAAGTAGTTTTCACTGGGTATATGTATATACATATATGTATATATACATATACGTATATATGTGTGTATATACACAACTATATAAATACACACACATACACAATATTTTTATTTGTAATTACATGTAAATTTGTAAACATTAATAAAAATCGATAAAAAATTAAAATATTCAGAGAGAAATATGATATTTTTAATATACACTACTCTATCATTTCTCAATAAAGTTCAGTAATCGAGAAATGAATACTATTATATAGAAAATAATTAACAAGATTAATAAAATAAATAATTCTTAAAACTAATTAAAAAGCAAATGTTTCTTAACATTAATCGAAATACTTAATGTTTCTTAAAGTGAAATGTTGACAAATATCGTATTTGCATGTATATGTACAAAGGTAAACATTAATTTTCTCAGGAATTATTCATTAATTTACTCGGAGTATGTTGGATGCCAATTTAAATATTATTTTAGTTATTATAGTCATTCCTGGGTAAATTGAGCTACACAATTATGATTTTCAATGTACCGAAGATTAAAACGGACTAATAATTTAATTGAATAATACCCCGTCAAACATTGAGAATCACAAATATGTAAAACATTTTAAAATAAATTAAAATAAAATTTTATTTAAATATATAAAATATTTTAACTTACCTCGTGAACCAATGAATACGTACACACTTCCAACAATTGGATAACATAATGGTCCTGGTATTAGGTTAATGAGTCGTCCGATTTTTCCATAATGCACATAATAGTTACACACCAATAATATAAAGACAAATGATAGCAATACAATAACAAACATTATTGGTCAAATAATCAAATTGGTTATTATCAGATACTTGTTATAACCAAAATAAGAAAATAAAATATATATAGATGGATATAATTAAACTTAATTGAATAAATCTATGGATATGAAGATGCCTTTCCGAGTCAAGCACTGGTAGTTCGTGTGTAAATGAATTTATTCGTCAAATTTCGTTACCATACGTTTCGATCTTTGCTTCGGATCCTTATCAATGAATAAAATTTAACAACATATCATTGTTCTTCCCGTAACACTAATTAGAAACATAAATACTTGAATTATTACACGTTAAAAAAGATATTTACTATAATGAAATTCAGTAATCCAACAATCTCATATATTTGACCAGGGAATGGAAAGTTACTTTTTAAGAGTAACAAGTTACAGTTAGTCGTTATCGAATAGGAAAAGTAACAAGTTGCCGTTACTAGTTACTAATTTTTAAAATTAACTCGTTGCAGTTACCGTTACTTAATAAAGTAACTTTTCGTTACTTTTCCATTACTTTTTTTAAAATCGACGACCGCCAAACACAGCGGACGGGCCTAGGATCTTCTCTAGTCTCAGCGTTATGTACTGTAAAAAATTGTTGTGTAGAATTACAACTATTATAGTGGATAATTTTGAGACCCACTATAATAGTTGTAAACGTCCACACGTATGTAAATTTACAGTATGTAAATAAAAATAATTTCTTGGTTTGTAATTCATTAGATTGTGGAAGTACAATTACATTGTGTAGTTACAGTAACGATAATATGATAATATATTTCGCACTATATATTAATATACATTTAACAACAATACACGATAAATTTCTGTTATATTTCATAATATCACTAAAATTTGGATAATTGCAGAAAATATTCGAAATATATCCTGCTATTTACATAATTTTTAATATAAAATATGATACATTTACACAGTAAAAGCAAATTTACATAATTTTTGTGGAATTACATAATTTCTGTAATATTGCATGATTTTTTATATTTACAGGACCAATCATGTAATTTGTTTTACATCTATATTATATGTGTAAATTTACGAAATTTTTTTACAGTGTAAGTGGCTTGTGTCGTATCGTGTCCAATCATATGAAAAGTAACGATAAAAGTATCTGTAAAATTCGTTACCGTTACCAAAAAAATGTAACTTTGTTATCGTTACAGTTACCAAAGAAAAAAAGTAACGCAGTTACTAGTAAAGTTACAAAAATGTAACTTGTCATTTCGTTGCAAGTAACGAGTGACTTCCATTCTCTGCATATTAGAAGTAATTATAATTTAATAACTTACATGATAATGTTGAAGTTGGATACGAAGTTATCATGTGAAATGACAGAATACATCTAAACACAAATGATGTTTCTGGCCGTTCTCTACTAAAACAAAGTAAAGAAAAATTTAAGAGAAGGAAACTCATTGGTCGATAAATAAACATTCATAGATCTTATGAAACAAATCTGTGACCGTTTGCATATTCAAACTATTTTTCTGTTTATGTATATGAATAATTTCCGAGATAAGCCTTTTATCTAGCATATTTTCTTCATCAAGTATTTTAATATTAATCCAATCAAACTCATGAGAGTATTCTAATCGGTGTTCAGTAATTACGGGTACTATCCTGTCGCGCGCTTGCATTTGGCAGTAGGCTGGTCGAATTTGGCTATTTTCTTAAGTTAATAATTCGTTAATCATTGCGACAATTGTAAAATGGTAGAGGACTTTTCTTCTCAGTTATTTTAGTTCATTCTACCACTGTGCAAAACACTTATCATTATTTTCCAGACACCCTGTATACATCAATCGATCTGGCGGCTGCATTGTCTCGCGGTCTATTACCCAAGTAGAACACAGAAATAATGAGGACATCATCATGACCTCATTCTTCACTAATAAGTCAATTTTCAAGTATCAAACGACGTCATTATGATGTTCTATCATATTATCATGACTCAATTTTGACTCCGTGTTCTACCTGGGTAGTATCTACCGGAAAAGGTATTTAAAATGTAAAAAAAGAACGTCAAGTATATTTTAAAGAAAAAGATACCAAAAATAATGCCATAAAAAAGAAATGAAATCAAAATAATATTTCAAGTATGTATATTTAAAAAGTTCTATGGAATACAGTTCTCCGAGCGGCATCTTGAAGGCATCCTTGTAATGTAGATGTTCTTTGGACATCCTCGAAGACACTGTTGTATAAAATAATTTCTCACAATTACAATATATTACACAAAACAAGAATAACATTTGAATTGTATTAAGTATAACATATTAAAATGAGAGAACGAAACGCAATAGATAGCATAATGAGAGGCGCGGAAACTGAAAAGAATTTTTACATCGATAATAACTATAGAAAATTGTAGAAATAAAAAATTGAAAATGAGCAAGATCTCCAGCAGCAGTCTACTTGACGCGCCCGTATTGTTTATAATCGTAATTTAAAATAAAAATTGCTAAGATAGCCGTTCGCGCCCTGACTTGCCAATTGTATGTAGATATCAACATATTAAAATTAATTACGATTTATTAAAATTTTAAACATTTTAATAAAATTAATGTTATAGTATAATTTAATCTAATTCATTCTACTTATGAAACGATATTAGCACATAGACAATGTAATTTCGAAATATGTTATAAGGATTTTATATAAGTCCCATTTCACGTATAACTAGCTTTTAAATATGTTTGGTAATAAAGTCCCTAATCAAATAAGTTGTGCATTATTTCTAAAAAATATTATTAAATAAAAAATATTTGCGAAAATATACAGTTGAGAAATTAAACGCCGTTTATGTCGCTTGCGCTTGCCACGACAATGACAGTTTACACAGGGGATGTTTACTGAGATGATGTTTCTTCAAGAATAATAATACATTTGTAGAATGAATTACACACATCTTTGTTTAGTATTTATATCCAGTAGTTAGTATTTATATTCAGGATTATTTATCCAGGTATAATAGTATTTATATCCATTGATTATATCCTGTTCATGTTTGTATTATTTTTGCAAAACAGGAACAAATCGTACACGAAGTGGATGAGGATGAACTACGAGATCAACTTGCAGTCGAACATCCTTTATATAATCAACGGGTTCCAAATAGAAATGATGTATCAAAGAAGCTACCATCATCTTCATTTGCAGCATAGCATATCGTTGACCTATAATTTAATATTTGTTGTAATTTGTTTATATAAAAGGATATAAGTGATTATAGATTACCGATACAATTACGTGGTCCAGCACTGAATGGCACATATGAGTAAGGGTGACGATTTCTTATCCTATCGGGCAAAAATCTATCAGGATCAAATATTTCTGGATTTGGCCAAAAATTGGGATCTTTGTGGACGTTGTTAATATCGATAAACAGGATGGTGCCAGCAGGTACTAAATATGACTCTATAAAAAGTATAAAATTTATAAAATAAAATTTATAAATAATAATAAAAAACATTATAAGAAAATTTAAATTTAGTATATATTTAATACAATGCGGAAATAAGTGTCTACAAATATGTTTAAGGAAAAACGTAATAATTATTTTAATTTCCTGAATAATATTGTTTATTTTAATATTCTATGGTGTTATATATTGTAGCAGTTTTATATCTGGAATGTTTGAAATATTTTATTTTAGATATACATATAAGCATTATTAATAAAAACAGAAATTTTTGAATTTTTGTAATAGGAATTTTACATTATTTAGTTTTTATATATCTACAAAACTACATCTAATAGCAATATTTTCAAAGCATTATTTTGCCATCTAAGATATATTGAATAATACATTTAAAAATAAAATAAATTGAAAAATACAGTAATAGTTTTGTTTAATACGTACGTAATTTTACATCTTCTCCACATATGCGAGATATAAGAAATAAGGCATTATGCAAGCGCAACGCTTCTTTTATGCATCTTTCTAAATATGATAGTTGATGCAAAAACTTCATAGTTAATTTATCTTCATTCTCTTGCATAGCAATATTGACTTCATTTCTGACACGATCCTGTATCATTAATAATTAAAAATACGTTTCTTATTTTTAAATGAGTTTGTATATGTACACACACAAATCAACTGCATACATGTGGGAGCGTGTGTGGGTGTGTGCGCGCGCGCGTCGTACACGTCCGTCCGTAGGTACGTGCATGCGTGGATGGGTACGTGTGTGTGTACATGTTTTTTCTATCTGTCGATACATAGGAAAGCGAATTGTGAGCCTACGCGCTTAAAAAAACAATTAAAATGTTTAATATTGATACAGTTTTAAGACATAATTCCTCGTGTTAGTGAATTAATTAATTTCATTACCTAAGAAAGGCAGCTTACATTTGATAATAAATACCTGAATGGCCTTGTGTTCAGCTAATAATGCCAAAATGAAGCATAAACTTGATGCTGTAGTATCATGGCCCTATAACCATATTGTAAACATTGATATATATATGTATCACAGATTGTATTTAAAAAATTTACAAAAAATTACAAATGTATACCTCGAACATAATGGTGTCAACTTCCTGCCTAATCTCTAAATCAGTCATGAGACCCTCACGAGATGCCGCTATGAGAAGATCCAACATTGCAAGCCCCTTCCTTCGCGCTAAATCGAAGTATATAAACATGATATTTTTAGAGCATCATTTCAATAGTAAAATATAATTTATAATATTATATCGAATTTAAAGGATATCTTCTGATTATATTACGTACTTCCAATCATTTTTGCACCATCTTCTTCTGCTGATGTATCATTGTCCAAGCTTTTCAAATATTGACCATTAGTTTGTTCATGATAAAGTTTTCTTTCGGCAATAATCTATATGTAAATACAACATTAATGTTTTTTCTACGATTTACATAAATGAGGTATCAACATTTATGATTTAAGGCTCTCACATATGAAATGCATAACAGAGCATAAGCATAAAGGTCGCTAAACCAATGAGCATCTTATCTAAATCAATATGGCGACATTATGCTAGATGCTCATTGGTCCAGCAGTCTTATGTTATGCTTATGCTCTGTTATGCATTTCATGTGCCCTTATCTTGCCCTTATCTTGTAATACTTTTTTATATAAAGTCATTATCACAACTTTTTAAAATAGATAATGTTTAAACGTTATATCGTTAACTTCCTAAAATAGATCATATTTAAATAATATATTAAGTAGTATTTTAACGTACTCGTTCAGTAAATCCATGTAATATTTTTAGAATCTTCGCTTGCTCTCTGCCTTTTGGTGTCAATGAGAATATCCAGTTAGAATGCAGCCATTGTCTTTTTGTTCTAAACGTTACAATAACAGTTACTAAATAATAGGCATGCTGTTTTAAAAAGATGATAGTATCGTTTTTGTAAAAGCTTCCTTTAATTACTCTACATACACATAGAATTAGAAATATTTTAATAACTATATAAAAATAAATTTAGAACAATAAAAAATTATACCAAAGACATATGTAAAATCGTATATTCACAACAACTTTTTAAATTGAACTATTCAATCTTACATAAAAATATATTTGTCTTTACATTGAATTATTTTTTTTCGCGATACTTTGGCATTTAAAATTTTAAAAGCTTTAACCAGTATTTATATTTAAATAAACAATTGAACTGATTATAATTTATTATGCATAAATTTCTAATTATATACTAACGACGTTTTACATTAAACATTATTTGTCAGGATATGATAAAATATTAAGGTATACGTATAAATATTAAGATCAAATGAGGAATATATTATTTATTATGCCCATAAATTACCTATAAACAAAAAGCTCGCCCATTCGACGAACTGCTTTTAGATACTGTTGCTGGAACTCACCGAGATCTTTTAGAGAAATTCCCATAGCAGTTTCTGCAAACATGTTTGTGAAAATATTACGATAACATTATCGTATACATATATATATACATATAAATGTATATGTATACATATATGTATATGTATAATTAATTTCTCGCCGGCGGACGCAGGTTGTCGCGAGACCCTCGAATTAGAGTTTACTTTTTTCAACTGTGAAGAAAATGAAAAATGGATATTTGTTTCTATAATAAATGTGTGTTTTTATTTCATCTTCTACATATTTGAAATAATTTACTACATATTATAATATAATAAAAAACCCGCTTTTCAAACGTTTTGAAACACTAACATTCTTTGGTCACATTTAACCCTGCATCTGCCGTGCATGCGAGTTGATACTGTCCGACGTTCGTCGCGTCCGAGGATTAATTCACAATATCTATACACAAATACACAACACTGTATCGATCAATACGTAATTTTTGCTGCCGTAGATATTTTCGAAGTCATGCACCCTCACATATCTATATATTATGTATGTATGCATATTTCAAGAAAATATGTATGTACGTATATTTCAAGAAAACCTACGGTTGGAAAAATTACATATTGATCGATACAATGTTGTATATCGATATTTTGAATTAAAGAAAGTTGTATTTTGTTTTATATTATTCGTTAATGGACATTAAATTCAATGGCTGTGTTCAGCAGAGAAAGCAGCTTTGCAAGTGTTGCAAAATTCTTAAATATGATTAGTTTATACATTTAGATTCAGTGAGGAACTAAGGGCAAGAACAATCATATTAAAGAATTTTAATTATATTTACATGTATATATACATTTATATGTATATATATGTGTATACGGTAATGTTATCGTAATATTTTAACACCAGTTGCAAAGCTTCTTTTTCTGCTGAACGCAGCCAATATAGTTGTGAATTCATATTCATTTATTATTAAAAAAATTTAGTATAATTTTGTAATACCACATAATGCATTCAGCGTGTGTTCACTCATAAAAGGTGATAAATTTTTTACAACTGTGCCTTCCGCATTTTCCAAGGACTTTATCATGTTTTTGCTTTCTTTGTCGAAAATCTCGACAAATCGTTGCAGTATATTAAAATTAAATGTAGGAGTTAATATCTTTCGTTGTGAATGCCACTTCGCGCCTAAAACATGAACAACACAATGTACAATTATGAAATGACGATTCGAAATAAGCATTGGAATATACGATGAGGAACAATCTTTTAATTTAAATTGAAAAAAATCTATTTATATTACAAATTTATTTTATTATCAATATAATGAAAACTTGATAACCAAAATGAAACTTGATAGTAAAACATGCATTCTTATTTGTATTAATAGCATTACCTTCACTAATCAAAATACTAGTTCCGATCCAAGGTTTGAAACCATCATAAAGAATACTCTTTTTTATATGTTTCGAGTTGCTTAGTATTGTCTAAAATTGCAATGAATTTATTTCGAAAGTATTTTAAATCGTACCTAACAAATATTTTACGAGTAAATAATAATGTAAGTAAGGCCCTGAGAATAAATTAAACGAAATAAGTGGCTTAAGTTCCAACTAGACCGTTTAAGGCATTTATTTCCCATAGGTTGTATTTTTCACATAGCCGGTTCTATGAAAGATTAAACATTTAAATATTGCCTAATAAATACTTAGATGTTACAAAACAATGTTTCAATCAGTTTGGGTCCTTGTTGGTGTAATTAGAATAAGAAAAAAATATTAGTATAATTAGAAAGGAAAAAAATAGACATAAAATATGGGTTATTATCACTATAAGGTCTATTAAAATGTGTACTTAAAAAAATAGAAAGTATAGATAGATAATTTAAAGATTTAAGAGAATAATGATCGCGCGGCCAAGGGTACAAAATATTCAGTTAAAAATAAAATTGAAGTCATGAATGAGGCTATTATATGCCAGTTTAGTCGTTTTTGTTACCGTAGTCTACATTTCTTATTCCGTCTGATTTTGACGAGTAAATATATCTTTGCAACATAAAAGAAAAAAAGTTATCTTATTCGCTAATACATATAGTAAGAATAATAAGAAGACAATAAAATTTTCTTCATATTTCATTACCTCTAGATCATCCGGATAACGAATGCATATTGTGGGTACAAAGAATGCCCAAATTTTGAAAATGGGATAGTATTTATCACTAACAGTAATTATACGCTTCCATAGTGTTTCTAAAAAAATGCAAATGCATGTATGTATGTATATATACAAGGTTGGTAACGTTAAGTTGTATATTTAAAAGAAGAAAAGGACAAAAATAATTATTTAGCCAGATGCAGAATTTCGAAAAAAAGAAATAATGATACGAATCGCTAATCGTGAGTTCCCTAAGGGTAAAATTATATTATAATAAAAAAATAGTATTGTTTTTAATCTGCATTATAT
Organism: Trachymyrmex cornetzi; assembly: GCF_001594075.2. Classification (NCBI taxonomy): domain Eukaryota; kingdom Metazoa; phylum Arthropoda; class Insecta; order Hymenoptera; family Formicidae; genus Trachymyrmex; species Trachymyrmex cornetzi. Next base: position 446,119 of record NW_017295839.1, read on the forward strand.
ATATATATTTAATTTGTGAGATATGACATAGAAAACATTTTTTATTTTAAGAAATCAAATACTATATTGTAAAGATTGTATCTAGAATCTGACGTGATCTCGTAATCACATGCTATACATAGTGAGTTAGACCGGAGCAGACTATGCATTGAAGATTGAGATTAAAGATTAAAGATTGAAATTTCACCAATGAGGATAAAGAAATTTTACCTTCTTTTGTTCTGATTGGTCAAACTTCAATCTTTTAATCTTTAATCTCATTCTTCAATGCGTAGACTGATTCCGGCCTTAGTCTATACGTGTGAGCTGTGAACACAATGAAAAAATGGCGTCGTGATAGCGTTATTTAAACAGCCAATCAAACCGTTAATGTTTTATCTCTGTTTTCTAGAACTATATTTACGACTAAACTTTACGTAGTTATAGAAATAAAGTAACGATAAAAGTAACTAGTGAAATCGTTACCGTTACACCAAAAATGTAATTGCGTTACCATGAACGTTACTCAAAAGAAAATTTAACGTCGTTTCCCATTCCTTACCGAAAAAAGTACCGACATTACAAATAACGCGTTACTTGTCAACCTTGTATGCCCAGTGAAAACGGCTCAGTCAAAGTGATGTCACTATGACATCAAAACCGTCGTTTGTCGTCATGGCGTCAAAGAAATAGTTTAATATAACGAAAAATTGACACCATGTAGAATGATGTCTTAATTAAGTAAGGAAATATCATAGAAGAAGGTGAAAATCATTGTTCACAGATGATAATTCTAGTATTATGCGAGAAAATCAATATTATTTTAACTGCATTTTCATGTTCAGTACGTCATTTGGACGTCACTATAATAATAAATAACGGCTTAATTTTTTGCTGGATAATTGTTAATATAATATCAAACAAATATCAAAATGGCAGTCAAAATCACCATCATGGTATGAGACGTTTTGCAGTCGTCATTTTGCTATCATTTTAATTCTTTTTGACGTCATATTCCTAATCAATTCGACGTCACATCGACATCATTGTTTGATTGCTTGACTAATTGTAAGTAGTTTTTACTGGGTATATGTATATACATAGATGTATATATACATATACGTATATATATGTGTATATACACACCTATATAAATACACATACAGACACAACATTTTTATTTATAATATTATGTAAATTTACAAACTTTATAAAAATCGATAAAAAAATTTAAATATACAGAAATATGATATTTTTAATATACTACTCTATCATTTCTCAATAAAGTTCAGTAATCGAGAAATGAATACTATTATGTAGAAAATAATTAACAAGATTAATAAAATAAATAATTCTTAAAACTAATTAAAAAGCAAATGTTTCTTAACATTAATCGAAATACTTAATGTTTCTTAAAGTTAAATGTTGACAAATATCGTATTTGCATGTATATGTACAAAGGTAAACATTAATTTTCTCAGGAATTATTCATTAATTTACTCGGAGTATGTTGGATGCCACAATTTAAATATTATTTTAGTTATTATAGTCATTCCTGGATAAATTGAGTTACACAATTATGATTTTCAATGTACCGATGGTTAAAACGGACTAATAATTTAATTGAATAATACGCCGTCAAACATTGAATCACAAATATGTAAAACATTTAAAAAAAATTAAAATAAAATTTTATTTAAATATGTAAAATATTTTAACTTACCTCGTGAACCAATTGCTACGTACACACTTCCAATAATTGGATAACATAATGGTCCTGGTATTAGGTTAATAAGTCGTCCGATTTTTCCATAATGCACATAATAGTTACACACCAATAATATAAAAACAAATGATAGCAATACAATAACAAACATTATTGGCCAAATAATCAAATTGGTTAATATCAGACACCTGTTATAACCAAAATAGAAAAAAGTTATAGCATAATAAATATATTTTTCTTAAAACGATTTAGGCTACAAATAAACATTATAAATAATTAAAATTATTTTTGGTTGCGAATAATTATTATTGATGTCAAAAAATGTTTTGATTATGAATAACCATTACTGATGACGGAAATTGTTTTTGTGATTTCGAATAACCATTATAAATAATTAAAACTATTTTTGGTTGCGAATTACCATTACTGATCTTCGAAATTGTTTGGGTTATGAATAACCATTATCGATGACCGGAATTTTATTTTGGTTACCTAAGATCTCTAAACTATATACAGACTTTGTTGGTTATCAGCAAGCAATTATCGAAGACAAACATATTTTTTGATTACTATTCGCCGTTGTCAGTTTTATTATAAATTTTATTAAAACAAATTAATAATTAAAGGATAAAAGATATAATTATTTAAGAAAAAAAATATAATGAAAGGTACTATATTTTAATAAGGTATTATAAAATATTGGACAAATATATGGGGATGTAGGAGTCAGCGCGGTACTACAAATGTAATGCACAAATGTAATGATAAAATAATCTTCGTTAGTTCATTACATTTAGTAATAATCTTTTGATTCGTGACAATGTGTCCGAACGCATTTTAACTTACTTCTAGTCAATTATCAACGATGATGTATTTGATTATACGTGGTACTCTGAGGATGCAATAGTCACGGTGCCAATCATTCAACTTATCAAAATGATTCCAGCGTTCCTAGTAGTTTACTATCCAGAGCAATCAAATTAATAATCCTTATGTAATTATACTCCAAAGACTGTCTTTTCGTTAAATAATGTAACGCAATGTGATATTCACTCTACGATCGCGCTGATGCAAATGGCTTGCGTCATATATGATTATATAAATTTCTTATATAATTATATAAACAGGATTTACGGATCAAGCGTGTAATCATAAATAGTTTTCTTAAAAGTTATTGAGAACTGACACATAGAAATGATCTAAAAATTCAGTGTCCATTTAGAGATTTAAACTCTTTTTTTGCCTTTTTGATATGTAGCATCTGTGATGTTAATATTTTGTAGTAATTAATTTCTTTATCCACAATATCTGTACACCTTCCCAATAAAATTCAAAATGCAGTCTGTGGTCTGTGATAACTGAATAGATGTTTTCTTATAATATGATTCCGGTATTCGAGAATGCGAGTTTTTAATTATCGATTGGTTTGCCCCACATAAGTGGTATCACAATCTTTACAAGAAATTTTATAGACTACATTTTTTTGTGAATTGACCGGTAGTGGGTCCTTCGAAACCTTAATCAAGCTACAAAATTTATTGACGCTATAAAAATTTTAGATATGTCGTTATTCTCCTGAATTTGTTAGAATTAGTAACAGTATATGTTAGAGTTAGTAACAGTATATGTTACGTATACTATAGTATTTCCCTAGACTTTTGTATACGTTTCTTTTCATAAATAGAGCCTCTGATGTTAATGTCTATTGATTTTATTTTTCAGGATATGCTGTGATCGTATCTTAGTGAACTATCAGCACAAATAAGTATTATTTTAAAAAATGAAATATGTTCTAATAACTTTATGTATTTTTGAATTATTTCCATTCCAAAAAGAAAAGTTTGAACTACGTTAAAACAACTGTTAATACAACTTTTTGTTTGTTTGTTGATTTACTTTGTAAAATAATGTCTATTATATGTGTATATATATATGTATATATACATTTATATACACATATAAATATAATATATAATGTATTTATGAAAATGGAATTTTTCTTATTGCTAGAATTAGTAGAGA
>NW_017295839.1:450136-471667 GCF_001594075.2 Trachymyrmex cornetzi
GTGTATTGTAGACGGGCCTTTACACCTTGTCTTAGGGCCATTCCACATAACTTGCATAGCCGCATAAACATATGCATAAAGAAAATCATTCAATCGTAGTTTACGTTTGTCTTTATGACAGAAATGTGATTGGATAATTTTCTTTATGCTTATGATTATGCGGCTCTACAAGTTTGTGTGGAATGGCCCTTATTACACCATGAGAACAGCCATGAATGCACCCATTTTGCGCAGGCCCATAAATCTAGGACTCTAGTCACTCCTGTCGACCCCTAATGGTGTCGCTACTGTTTGATAACCAGTATGAAGTGGTTAGTTCGCTACTGGCGGTCCATGTTTATATAGTCAATGGTCCTATTCATTTAATAGATACATATGAATTTTTCGTTTAAACAACATAAAAATCATCGATATATTGACAAATCTACATTTTACAAATATTTTGATCAGACATTAGCAATTCGATAATTATTGATTATGATGGTAAAAGGGACAAGTTTCAAATGAGAAATATTCGTTAAATAAAAAGTTTCGGTAAGTTAAAATTTGTTTGTGTATTTTGTATTATTAACTTTTGGGAAGACGTAGCTTAGTTGAATAATTATCCAATTTTTTATTATAAAACAGTATTACATGTAATTGTTACATTATCTAAACATTGCTACATTATTTAGTTATCAATATTTAAACATTCTGTTGAAGAAAGAAAATCTACTTTTATTTTGTAGTAATTGTCTAGATTTTATTTTATATATTTTTATTATATTAATATTATATAAATCTCTAAACTTCTAAATCTTTTAAGTAACAAAATAATTTATCTAATATATGCATTTTTTTCATTTTATCATTATAATGATTATACTTCTATAATTTAAATCTGATAAATTTTTTCTTTTTGTTCTTTGATAAATAATTCCAGAATAAGATTAAAATATTCTTCATTGATCCACAATATGGATTATATTTATAGTCATGTTATTATATACTATATTATTATTTATATTATTATTATACATTTTTAAGATTAAATTCATTTTATTATACTCAGATAAACATATATATACATAAGTAGGATAATACATAAATGCTTTTTAGGTTTTTGTTTAAGATGGATCTAATATTAGAGTTACCTAGGCAAGTACAAAAATTCTTATTCAAGAAGGAGCAAGAATATGGCCAGCTGAAGTTTATTTTATCACAGGCCACAGATGAGACTTCGTGTTTCGTCAACGAATTGTTAGAAGCCCTTACAAATATTGTTAAACAATTCAATATATACAATATTAAAATATTCTATGAGAATGACGGTTCTAAACCATGTATCAACATCTCACCAGGCGTTATTAGCTGTTACAACTATTTTTTGTTGAACACTAATTTTCAATCACAGTCCCTTCTTACAGAGGACTTAATGCTTGGCCATATAGTCCATTCTTGGCCTACTTTATCACCATATCTCTTCATACAGGTAATCCTCATATTAATAATGAGAATATTAATTTGCTAATTTTATTATTTCACAGATATAGTGAATGTTGAATACTACATTTCGACTTTTTCTCAATTTGTTTAGATTTTTTGTATATAATTTATGTATATAATTATTGTTTTGAATATACTAACATACACCCAAGCAAAACAACAAGTCACAGTAACGTCAAAATGATCCCAAAATATTATTTTGGAGTCATTTTGACATTGTTTTGTTATAATGACTTGTTCTGCTTGGGCATGTGCATGCATGCACGCACGCACACACATACACAACACAACACAAAAGATCCAATTTTAATTACAACAGGCAAATATCGCAAAATATGAAAGATACTGAAGAACTTTTCATTTTTAAAATTATGATATTTTTTGTATAATACAATATCTTTAATTATTCTACGTCTAAAAGTTTTAATATAAAAATATTTAAAATTAATAATTTTCAAATTATATTAATTGTACTGCATTTTAGCATATATTGACAGGAAACAAAATATCTCATCATGTATTAATTTTTTTATAATCGCATCTTATAATATTTTTATGCACAGAATAATGAAATGATTCAATTGGTAACGAAAATACACAATATATAATAATTGCCTATGTAAAAAATTTTGTATTTTACAATATTTATTTCAAAGCAATTATGTTTTTTTACACCAATTGATTTATCTCATTATTCCGTATCTAAAAGTATTAAGGTACTGTATTATCAAAAAATTAATAACGATTGTCAAAAAATTTATAAGATATTTTATGTTTTATGTCAAAATGCGTCAAAATATTTCGTAAGTTATTAATTTTTCTATCGTTTTGCCTTAATATTTTTATGTGCAAAATTATGCTAAAAAAATGATACGATTCTATTTTTTTTAAAGATGACCTTCATATCATCTTGGAAAATTGATTTTTTCGAAAATTAATTTTTCTGTTATTTATATCCCCTCAAATCATACAACTTTAGTCTGAAGCGCTTTTCCGTATCTTCCATATTTTACGAGATTTACACATACAAGGCCTACAGTAATTAAAATAAGATATCTAGTGTACGAATATGTGTATATTTAAAAATTATAAATTATTTTATTAAATGATTTTATGTACATAGTAGTAAAAGAAATTGCTTATTTAGATAATTTCTTTAGTCAGAAGAGAAAAATGTGTAATTTTTGTGATAAATAAGAATAATCATATTTAATTCATTATCTGTATAAATATATTGCATATATATATATTTATTTATATTTTATTTTTATAATTATATTAATCATTAGAGAGATTATATACTTGTGTATCATTATATTTAATATATTATATTTATGTAATTAAATCTCTCTCTCTTAGTGAGTAATATTATATACATGTATGTGTAGATAATATGGCGCATAAAGTGTGAGGATTTACTGATTGAATCGCTCATGCATTTACCATTGGACCTATGCGTGGATATTCTGGATATAACTATCAGATGTATAAACGATCTGGAAATTCTACGAGCCAAACGCTTTGTTTTCATTCTGATATCAAAATTGTATTACAGATGCCTGTGGCTGCACTTTGGCATGCTGTCAAAATGTAATGTGACAGAGATCGTCTCTCAATTAGTAGCGCACTTTCAAACATTATTAGATGTTGTCAGCTCCAAATTTGTTTCCCTCGAGTCATCTAACCAGGAAAAATATCTGCAACACGGTATTCTTCTAAAAGATATGCTTCGTTATATCAGAATGTGCATGCGCTACAAGACTAAAAACTTCCCGATCAAAAATGATCGATTGAGATTGTTCGAGATCACATATGGTAATAATGACGGCCGTTCGGATTATTTTTGTAAGCTTACTATCGACAAGGTAAAGTCTATCATAGCAACACTGGATCAAGAATTGATTACTCTACTTCTAAATCAAATCAAGCAAGTTGATTGTTTGGAGTTTATGGACTGGGCAGAGGTCGATGATAATGAGAACATAACGATTTCGCTACAGCGCGCTATTATTATCGAGTGTCACTGCTTTATAGAGTTTATGAAGCAGAATGAATTGTCAACGAATGATCATCTGCTCCACTGTCTAGAGCAACTTGTAGGTCCAAAAAAACCTGAAGAGTCTATTTTAAGTCTTGAAGAACTCTGTCACAGCATTGAGAATGGCAAATTAGACGATATGAAAGAATTGATGAACTATTACAAAAAATGGGATCTGTCTGTATTGCAATTTATCAGCAGAAAAACAGAATTATTAAATGTGCAAGACGGTAGTACACTACTTGAATATCTTCATTATATAGTCCAACATATGAACAACTATGAAGAGAAGTACCAAGTCTACATATTAGTATTGAAGATATTAACAGAGCAACAACTGTCGAATATGTATCGTATCGTACTACTATACACAATTCAGCACTTTCATGACAATCGTTTAACATTCTTATTCAATAGTGAATACTTCAAAACGTATATAGAAAGCAATTTAAATATACCCGAGCTTCAGGAATTTCGTATCATTTTGATCTTTGTCATGTTGAATCCGAAGGTAGTGTTAACTACTCTGGTGAAAATTGCAATAGGCAGTACTGAAACAGAGTACCGAAATGTTATGTTTAAAAAGCATCAAACATATTTTCTATATGGATTTTTCATTGCGAAATTAGACGATCATGATAACTTGCTAACATTTATTCTGAAAAATATTTGGCTACAAGATAACTCTACGTGGTGTTACAAGCAATTTGAAACTTTCATGAATAATATGCTTCAAAAAAAGGTAATGTATAATGTTATAAATGACTCAAGCATTATAGAAACAGATTTTTGTCAAATTTATTATTTACACAAATTCTATTTTTTTTATTACTTTTTATGTATTATTAGAGCATATATATAAATTTCTTTTTATCTATGTATATATATATATATATATCTATATATCAAGTAGATTATTTTTAATAAATTGCATTTTGAAAAAGTAAATTTTATGAAAAAATTGTTCAGATAAAAATTTCGCAGTTCGAGAAGAGGAATATGATGTATATAATATTTTTTGTCGCAGGGTATTAAAAATGTGTCGCATGTATTATATTTTTTTCTAAGATTGTGAAATATTTTTGAAATATTTTTAACAGATAATCTTTTTCATTTTATTTTTTGGAGATGTTTGTTTAGAATAATCTATTCTACATTTTGTATTAATTTACAATTAATTTCTTTAGCCGATATTGTTATAGCATATCTAAAATTGTATTCAAAATATCTGTACCCATACTTACCATTAATGTAATCAAAACACATCTATTTAATAGTAATTTGTGTATTTTTCTTTGGTTTCTATTTTTTATTTTTGCATTTCTTTTTTATAGGCAATAACTCCGGACGATCTGTTAAACAACGTCTACATTCCTTGCCTGAGCTATAAAGTTTTCAATTGTTCGAACCTACTCTCTATACTGATACATATGTACTCTATCCTAAAGAAAAAAATCTGCACGCCCAGAACAAATTATGTATTGCTAATCACAGAATTAATCAAGAAGATGTCGATATTAAGAAAGTCCAATCCAGTGTATTTAAGAAGCACCGTAAACAATTTGTTAGACCGAGGAACAATGGTATTAAATCTTGTATCCGCCCGACCGAATCTGTTAACGTTGAAAAATCAGAGCGAGATCATGGAAAAAGTTAATAACTTTGTGGAACCTATCGATCAAATATTATTGGCTCCTTTGTTACAAAAAATCCTACGCGGCACTGTGCAGGACGTAATCCAGAACTATGAAAGACGTTGCTCCACCACATATCGACTAATGTACACGAATTCGCAACGTAAATCCGATTTTTTCAAATTCAATCAGAAAGCCTTATTACGTCACATGATGCTGCATGCCACCGAGGAAGAGTACAAGAACTTTGCTATCGAGATGACGATAGTATCCTGGTCTTACTTTGGCTGGGCCAACGAACTAGAGGCGTATGAGAATGTATTGCACATTACTGCCGAAGCGATGCAGCTCGCCTTAATTTTTACAGATACCTTTCCCAAAGATTCATTTGTTTCGCTTCTGCGTGCCCTCATGCACTATTGTGATGCACTCTTACTCCTCAAGCACCAGATGTGTAACAACCAGGAAATACTCTTCAATATCCTATCAAAGACTCTATTCTCCTTGAAGAGTGCAGTCAACGAGACACAGTATGGCAAGATGTATGACAATTTGCTGGAGCAGATCAACAACATGTGCGTCGATGCAAATTCTAGGATTAGAGATTATTTTCGCAAGATCAGCGAGTTAATCGAAATATACTTTGTACGATCTGAAAAAATTGAGAAGTAAGTAAATAGTAGTATTTTTCTTCTTTTGGATTTAGTTTTTTTAGAATAAGAATTTTTTTTTTAATTTTTTATTTCATATGAATTTTTGTTTTCTGTTAGATAATTCTCTAATGTAGAAGAACATAAAAATAAATTTTTAAGTTTTTGTATTATATTTTAGAATATATATATGTGATGTTTTAAAATAATACTTTCCTAAAAGTAACTTTCTGAATTTTCCGCAAGACATTTGATCGGCTTTGCAAATATTTATAGTTATTTAAATACCCACTGCGTTTCTATAGGTTTTCATTTTTTAATTTTTTTACAATTCTGATATTTTAATAATTCTAACAAAATTTTGTTGATGAAAATTGAATATATTATATAGTGACAGAACGACAGAATTTTATTAAATTGCAAAATATAACGGATTATCGTGTTTAATTATTTTATAAATTAATTTTATTTATTTATTTTATATATTTTATTGTGTTTCTTTTAAATCTTATGAATTTTATAAATTAAAACAATTTTGTATTATACAGTAAAATATTATTTATAAGTAATGAAATAATTAAAATATTGTTTTTAAATATTTTTTTGTTACATAGAAAAGAAAGAATAGAAATTATAGTGTATTATAATAATAAATCTATAATATATAAATAGTGTATCAAAATGTTACAAAATATATAGGAACATATGTATCAAAATATAGAATTTATATATTTTATATTAGATAAAATGTATTGTGTAAAAATTAAAACGTGATAATTTTTATGTATGTTTCAGTGAGAGTTCAGACAATTTAGTATATGCAAGTTTGTCGCATCTCATTTCTACTACAAATACAATAAATGACATGTTCAAGGCGTACCAATTCGTACGTGATTGTGTTGATGATATAATTCATATGAAAAGTAAATATTTCCTAACTGATTATCACGAACAAATGTGAAATTTCATACTCCTGGAAGAATAAATTAGCTTTGATAATGCATGAAGAAAACATCTGCATGTCTCTTGTTTCTGTTGGGATAATTTTATACATAAAAGAAAATTTTTTTTTGTTGTAATCAAAGTACATCTTATTTGTGAGACTACTTCAGTTTCGATATATTGAATCAATCACTGTATAATATCATTAATAGTCGTTTTTTATGGATTGTTTTTTATACTAAATACTCGTTGTGTAACTGTTAATTATTCGTAAAATTATGTATTGATTGAACGTTTTAAAAATTCTATACAATTTTTCTGATAATGTGAAAATATAGAAATTTTAAAGCTTCACTTTTGTTAAAAACAAGTTTTTAAAGCTTCTGTATGTTATTGGAAAAAAGAATACGAATGTATATTTTACTAAAATACTTACCTTTTTTATTCTTAAATATAATTTTTTCAAATTTTTAAGACGTTTGATCGGCTTCCCTATAATTTTTCTAACTAAATATTGATTATCTTAGTATACTTACCGTTAAATATCGGAGTGATATGTAAACCTAGTGTGTCATGTACGAGATGAAAAAAATGTTTAAGAGAAGTTTTCTGTGCAATGAACAGTATTGTAACTGCATTTATACATTTTGTAATGACACTGTGCGTCTTTATTTATAATAATTTTCCAATGTATATATACGCAACAAATGTTGTAACATCAATATATATTAGTTTTATATTCATTCAGCGATTTATATTTAGTTAACACTGTTTCTATATTAAAATTTGTTCAAAATTTTTGATTTTTTTAACAAAATGGATATATAACATTGTACAAAAAATTCTCCTAAAAAAGTTACAATTTGAATATTGCAGTTATGATACTTTTCATTGCTTCCATTTGTGTTTAAATTGATTTTTATCTATCTCGGAAAAAAATGTTCACTCCCGTGTAAATTATTTTAATAATTTAGTATTTAAAAAATAGATATGTAATATGAGACGGAGGCAATGAAAGATTTCTCAACTGTGCAAAAAACTGATTCACATTTCGTCATTGCGAAAACGAGCGATTTTCTATTTGCAAACCGGATCTGAGTCTACCTCATGTGTACATAATGAATGTATATATGTAATAAACATTGGACTGATAATTGATTAATAAAATACACGTGCAAAAGATACAAAATGAAATATAAAAAAATTTTATTTGAACCATATAGGCGAGCTTTAGCTTCATCGAGTCTTTTCCTTAATCACAATTATAAAATTTTGTCATCGTATAAACCGAATGACGAGTAGTTCTCTAATAAATTCGATATCTTGACATTATATTATGAACTTAAAAGTAATAACTTGATTGATTTTCTGTGTAAATAATTTTAAGTTGGAGCATAATTCCGGAAAAAATGATTTAAAATAAAATCGATCGAAACAGTAAGATTATAAATGTACACTCTTTTGAGTTTGGAAAAAAAATGTATGTATACACTCAGATTTTTCGGCGCAGAATCCAATTGATAGCTATTGGTTTGAAAATTTTAACGCTATATTTGTGCGACAGTGCCAAATATATTATAAAAAGTAAAAAAAAGAAACAGAAAATTGCGAAGAAAGAAAAAATGTGCATTATCTTGAAGGCTTCTGAGTTTAAATTTCTTGTAAAATTAAAATTAAAATAATAAATTATTAGATGAACAGAACCTAAAAGTCAACTTCGATACTTCTACGATAATTACACGTTTTAATTAAAAATATGATAATTATATATTTTAATTAAAAATATTTTTTTCAATAGGATAAGAAAAAGAAATCGCATATTTTGCTCAGGAAATATCTGAAGAATGCATATGTAATTACGACTTATGAGTGCTTAACTCATTCGTTCATGACTAGATCATCATGCTGGTACTCCAACATAAAAGCGTATTAAATCTATCACTTTGTTGTCCAGTTAATAAAAAATATTCTATGAGATGCTCTCTTTTCGACCGAAAATATTTTTAAATAATTTTTATTTTAAGATAATAATTATTAGCAAGCAATATTTCACATTATGCAAGGATGATTAAAATATAATTTGAATATATTTTAAAACAATTATTAGCAAACAATCTCTCACTACGAAGGAAAAAAATAGCAATATAAATTAGTAATAAGAAAATGATTCTGTAGCATTCTAGTTTCTACTCATGTAATTTTATAATAAGATTCTACACAATTATGCACGAAAGAACGAGACTGCACTTAATCCAGTGTGCAATGCACATTTTCTTTTTCTTTCACGAATAAAAGATATTCACTCTGAAATACTTCGCATTTCTTTCGGAAGTTTCAAGATAATTACCTTTTATTATATTTATATATATATACTTCGACTCGCTATATTATATATTTACAGATTCTTCACATTGTAAAAAATATATAACGCATTTCGTACTCAATATATCAGATATATATATGTATATATACGCAGGTAATAGTACTGAAAGGCCGATATACACATATCTAAATCGTGGTGTTTTTCTTTTTTTTCTCTTTATCTTTTCACCAATTACTAATTAATATGTGCGTGACCCGATTGCATGACAAATGCACATGTGTCTGCAACTGTATGTGAATTACACTGTATATGTCTTTGCACATTGCATTTTTCTCTTTCGATCTTTTTCTTCGACATGTAGGAAGATAATAACTGATTCGCCGATCATAAGTAAAGTGAACAATTAAGAAAAGAAAAACAATTCTGGTCCTTAGATGTATGATATGCTGGCCGACTCCAGGTATGGCGCAGTCCTTTTTCTTTTTCCCTTTGACGCTTCTTCGCCGACGATAGCTCCCCAAATAAAAACGATTCTGTTATTAGAATTCATGTCGTAGATAATTCATGCGGCAACGATTTTCAGACCGCTGCCTTAAAAAAATAGCGCGCGCAATCTCGCAAATCTCGTGAATTGGACGCGCAGGAGGCACGCGGCGTGGCCTCTCTTCATATAAATATATAAATAGATTTTTCAAGTATATATCAAATACTTGGTGAGCTATCTAGGCAGACGACGGCCTTGTGATCCGTACTTCATACCATGTGTGTATGTATGTATGTATACATGTTTCGTATGTATAAAACAGGGCAAAAAACGCAAGAAAGTGTACAAGTCAGGCGACGATCAAAACGCTTTATAAAGAGGCCCTCCGATCGAAGCCGGGTGAAGACTTCGATTATTGTTATTCGATATACAAAAGGTGCGATGTTACGACTACGGGATCACAGCGAGACTAAGAATTTTCCACGTTATTGTGACAAAGTAGCGGCTTCGTGAAACCACTCCGCCTGCTCTTATCCTTCATCTCTTGACGCGCGAACCGCGAGATAACTCACGACCGCGGTTTCCGGCGCCTCAGCAAATTCTTTTTTCTTTGTTTTTTTTTTCTTTTCTAATATTAGGGCCCGGAATAAAACTACAGAAAGCACCATTCGAAAAAAGTATACCGAAAGGGTCTTTGCGTTATTCAACGCAACATTTAACGCTCGTTCGAAGTATATGAACAATTATCTCTTTCCGATACCTAAGAACGATCTAACTATCAATCGTAGAAATACTGTACATCAGTTCATTCTCATTTTTTTTTATTTCTTTTTTCTTTAACTCTTAATTCTTGCAATTTTCTCCGAAAGTTGGAAAATAGTATCGCGTATACTATTCAGACAATACAATTTGCGTTAAAATTCATAATGCCGCGTTTACAAATTAGAATTGGGAGGGCTGTACAAAATTACAAATACATCTTTGTCAGAAGCGAAACAATATCCTTCGATAAAATCAATAAAAAGATATTAATGTCGAACAATCTTCGTCAATTTTTCCTTTTGCATTTAACCCTCGGATGCGCTTTCTAAATAATTTTCTCGAAAGTTTAAAAGGCTCAAAGTTTAATTAGATAAAGATATAATTTGAAATCTTCTAAAAATTAAATCTAGAAGATAGAAAGATTCGATCTCAGTGAAAATATTATGAAAAAGTAAAAATTGTTCCAATAATGCATCCAAGAGTTAAATGCATTGAACAATATATAATGAACGTTATTACGATACGCTCGTCGAGAAGCGGTGTTTATCTGACAATACAATTTTGATTACATGAGAAAAATTACACACACTATCTGCCGGTTATTTATAAAATTAATCGAGCGTTTTAAAAAAATTTCGTCAAATCTTTTACTATGATAAGGATAAAACGGAAAAGAATTTTTTATACGTTATCAGAAATGTGCAAGTAATACATCTACCGAAATTGTGCAACATAAAGAATAGAAATAAAACGTATATCTAAATAGATAATTTACAGAGCATAATTATATCTAATTATACAACGAGACATGATTGTAAAATAATGTAAAAAATAAATGTTATAATCTCATCTATAGAATTTCTTCACATTGCAAATTCAGTAAACAGTAATTGCACGTTTCTAAAATAAGTGTGTAATTTTTTTCGAAATTTTCAAATTAATCAATCTTATGAGGGGAGTGCCATTGCTCTCTAACTTCTCCTACATCCATCGATTATTTTTTACATTCGAAACTCGACGACAGTTTTAAACGATTCTATGGATTTCTTTTCTTCGAAAGCAATGCCAATAAACGAAAAGTATTGTAATTGTATTTTAGAATATTCACAATTATTTTCTTTTAAACATCTTTTGTGGAACATTACGAGAAATTCTTAGAGAAGTTTTATTCGGATTCTGTGATTTTTCACGAGGCCTCGAGGATAAAAAAAATATTTTTGAAAAGAAGTCACAGTCTTGCTATTACGATACTTTTCACATTGGTGTAGTCATTATGAGCGATGAATAAAAGCACATACGTGATTTTTGCAGTTGAAGGGATCAATGCGAAAAACCGGCGCACCTTCCGGAGATTTCTAATTCTACTATTGTGCTCTGTCATTGGTGTATAAGATCACTCGTTAAAAAAAACCGTCATCAATCCCATAGTGATCGAATGTGCAGTCTTGCAGCCTATGTAGTACAAATTTTTTTTTTACCGTACAAAGCTTACAAATTACGAGTTTAGATTGACATTATTACGTTAACTATCTCTTTACGAAACGTTTCTCTTAATATTTTCCCGTCATCTCGTATTTACATAATATCATCTGCAATGTTACATTTCAACAAACTAAAGGCAAGTCTTTAACTCTGGCCCTTAGTTTATTAAATTTTGTAATCATCACGATATATTAATTTGCTCACTTCTGCGCATCTGAGTTTGCAAATACGGTATTGCGTATCAAACATCTTGGAACAGATATAAAAGCAAAACAAAAGTAAAGTATTAGTACTTGCTACACAATGGATCACAAGAAATCTCACAACAGCTGAATTATCCGTTAACCACTGAGGTGTCGCGTACAAAACTTCATTCTCAGTGCCTTTCCTTTATGCACAGTAAAATAGTTCAATGTTAGGACTGTACAACCGACATACAGGATGATTTTGATCGTTTGAAATACCTTGAAACATTTTGAAATATTTCAGAATCAAATTATTCGATACGAAGAAACAAATATCATTAAAATGATTCTCAAATTGAATAATTTGTTTCTGAAACATTTTTCTGTGTATACCCTTAAGAATAATGAAGACATTTCAAATGATTAAAGGTGAAACACCCTGTGTATAAATGTCACTAACAACGTCTCGTACAAAAATGTTTAGACAATATCTCGCTAATCAGCCTCCTTAGCTTAAATTAACACAGAACAATTGCACAGAGAAGAGTACTCTCAAAACCGAACCACTTTCATCGAATCAGATGGATTTGATTGCATAGCCTTCACAATGACTGCATACAAATTATGCTTACAGGATTAAGCCTCACTCAAACATTTAGTTTGGCTCGTTATCGCTGAAACTATCACCATGCTAGAACGACCATCACAGTGATTCCTTCAAAGTGCGAATAATCTTTCTTTTTTTCTGCGCAGCACCTAAATCTCCATTTGTGGACGAGAACGCGAACCTACGTGCGACGGTTCTGTCTGAAATTGAGCAGAAAGCCGATATCGAGTTTGGTTTTACGGTTTTCGACACCTTCTCCTTTCTCGCGAGCGGAGTATTGGTCCTTTTGCCGAGGAAAAGCTACCTTTTGCTCGCTCCTTCTCTCTTAAATTTTATCTATATTATTTATATATATATATATATATATGTATATATATTACAATAATATTACATACATAATACTATTCGCGTATAATAAAATATCTGTGTTTAACGGCCGTCTCTCGCCGGACGGTCTTCCGAAAGTTAGAAAAGAAGAGAACCATAGTTTCCATTTTGGAAAATTCGTACAGCGTCCGATATAAGTTAGCCTTGACAGATGCACGGCATATCTCAAGGTCAATAGGACATCCAAAAGATGGTTCTTCGAAAGGAGATCCTCCAGGACGACGTAACACGTTGACGAGAGCTCTGCCCATAAGCCACTGTACACTGTATCATCTTTCCTTAGCATGTTCCTCAGCAGGCCAGGTAAGAGATGTAAAAAGAATCCTCCTAGCAGAACGGCGTAAAACCACGTCAACGAGTTAACGCCAACGAGCTCTTTCCCCGAAGCACTGTACACACTGTATACCTCCATCACCTTAGTTCGGTCCGCGGGTAAATAATCCGGGCGAACGTCGATTTTGATTAAGTATTAGAGGACGCTGCAACAGCAATAGGTCTTCTTCTCCTTCTCAGGACTGAAGTTCATCTCGCGCACAATCTCGGCGAACATCTCGTTGACGTTGGTACGGTTCTTGGCGCTTGCCTCGACGAACGGACAGCCCCAGAGTTGCGCGAGCTGGTGGCCTTCCTCGGTGCCGACCTCCCGTTGGTGCTCCAGATCGAGCTTGTTCGCCACAAGTAGCACCGGCACGCGTTCCGTACCCTTGACGCGCGTGATGAGCTCCTTCATCGCCTTGATATCCTGAAAGGTTTGATGATTCGTCAAGCTATATACTACGACGAAACCCTGACCGTTCTTGATGTACAAGTCGCGCATTGACGCGAACTGCTCGGTGCCGGCGGTGTCGAGGATCTCGAGGACACATGGCGAGTTGTCCACCTCGATCTCCTTGCGGTAGAAATCCTCGATCGTCGGATCGTACTTCTCCATGAAGCAACCGGATACGAATTGGACAGTGAGCGCACTCTTGCCCACCCCGCCCGAGCCGAGGACCACCACCTTGAACTCGCGCATCTCGCCGTCGTCGTCGTCGCCGTCGGCTCCTCCGCGCCTCCTTCCGCGACGTCGCCACCACCACTTCCTAGACGTGTCCAGGACCGCGCCGGGGTGTGGAGAGCCGTTTCACTCAAGGAGAGAGAGAGAGAGAGAAAGAGAGAGAGAGAACAAGAGAGAGGAGGGAGGGAGGGAGGGAGAAAGAGAGAGAGAGAGACACGGAGCAGAGGAACGGAGAAAGAGCGCAAGAGAGACAGATAGACGGAGCAAGATCGTCGCACCTTCTCTCACGAGTATATACACTTCACTTCCACTGGCTATCAGCTAGGCTATGGGCACGAGGTTCCTCTTAGCCCTCGTCCTCGTCTTCGCCTCGTCGCGACGGCAATCCGCGCCCGTCCTCCTCCTCCCGGTCGCGAACAAAGGCATCGACGAAACTGGCCGTAGTCTGGCTGGCGGACGAGATGAGAGAAAGAGAGAAAGAGAGATAGATGGATCACGCGAAATGAGAATCGACCTGCGCCGTCTCGTAGTTAGGCTGCCTGGATATTACGGCGACTACGCGGCTACGCCAGGACATGACGACACAGGCCGTCTCTCCGTCCGCACGTTCTATACGCAGGCACGTATACGACGACACAGCTCTCATCCGTGCCTGCCTGCCTGCCAGCCTGCCTGCTTGCGCCCGCCTGTCGTCTACCTCCTCTTCCTGCCTACACCCCCCCCCAACCCCCTCGAACCCCGCTGCACCGACCAACACCGACCGCTCAGCCGCGATCTGACGTGCGCGGTGCGCGACGCCGCCATCTTATCGTCGCCGTCAGGCTTTTCTTCGAATGAACGTCACGTCGTCGCGCAGATCATCGACTGTTCGCGTACTCTAGATGTCGTAGGCCTCGAAAACACGTTACGTATTCACGGAAAGCCCGTATATTGCCCGTATATATTTGCAACCGTTGACTGTGCATCGGAGACGATCGAGTGATGTATAGCGCTCTGTTCTATTAAATTCAGAGGCTACTTTGATTCCCGTTTCGTGGAGTAAATTTGAATTAACAATTCCTTTGGCACGATTTCATTGAGGTTTAAATAAGTTTGGAGTGTTTATAGACTCCAACCAAACTCCGATTAACTTAATCGGTGGTTAATTCAGTTTTTGCTCGATGATTGCTCGCAAAATTTCTAATCTGATATCTTTCTTTTCGTGTATCGGACAAAAATTAATAATTTTGTAAATATTAATAAAATACTGCAACAAGTTATATTTTAGGCATTGCACGCAATGGAAGAATATTAAATGCCAGACATAAAAAGTTAGGAACTTATTTTAACTTAACATTGGATAAATAAGATACAAGACATAAATATTACGTTTAATTTCTATTCCTAATCTTTTTATTTTATTTATTACTAATATTATTTCGAATATTAATTTATTAATATTTACTTTTGTTCCCAAATATTATTTCTATTGTCCCACACAGCATACATTTTATCTGATAAGAACGTCCTTAGAACAAGCAGAATGTTCTCTGGACATCTGTATAGGACGTCCCTAGAAGATTTGTGTATGAAATCTTTGCTCGATAAGTTAAATTAATAATAAATTCGATCACTTGCATATTACACTGGATTAGATAGTTCATATTAAAAACTGTTACATATGAAATTAGCAAAGTTAAATTCAAATCATATAAATACTTAAAACAATTAAATATTCAATAATGATATTATTGTCATGTTCTTTAACAGAATATATATATGTATTATTTTATTGTGAAAACTTATAAGTAAACAAGCTAACATTTTTAACGTCATTTTGATGTCAATTCAGTTAATGAAGAACTTTAAATGGAACAATCTTTTTTGCATTCAATTGGGGATATTCAATTGGATTAAAAAACTACATTTCCTATCTAAAATTTTTAATTAAGCAGTAATCACGATCCACTTTTAAAAACTGAACTTATTTTTGGATTGAAAAGCATAAAAAACGTGCTTCATGCAATTCCTATAAATGAATAAAAAGGCTTTAGGCATTGAAACGAATTCAGATTTTCAGAGATATTCGAAAACGTTGAAATTAATCTTTTTAAATTGATTTTAATTGATTTTTATTTACTGAAAAATGATATTAAAGACGTCATTTTGACGTCAAAACGATGACAAATAACATCGACTTGTTTACATGAAGTTTACTATATATATTATGCCAAGATATTTTTACGTCAAGCAACCTTTGATGTGCACTAATCCAATATAGTGCGACTGATCGAATTCATTATGAAATTAATCGAACTTTGGCCGCAGTCGTATCGCATTCGAAGCGAAAAATCCCGTGATTTCCTCTCTTTTTTGCAGTGTCATTCAAACGTATCAGTAAAAAAAATAATGTGTAAATGATGAGTTAAAAATAATCATTGGTAACCGGATTATAATTATACCTTCCAGTACCCGTTTCAAATTGCTGTAAGCAAAAAACATCTCGCTCCATAATAATCGACGGTAAATAATCGTGACGGAGTGAAGTTATGCGCGGTTCACTCCGTGGGCCGCGGCAGGGAAAATCGCCGACTTCAAGATGCGTTCTCAAACGGATCGCGTGTCGATTGGCCACTCCGACGAGTTCGGGCCAATCGCGTGTCACCATGGCGACCGGCTCGTGGAACACCTGTTCCTTTCGATTCCTTGTACTATCCTGTACTTTCCGCACTCATGATTTTGCCTTCTTTTTTTTTCGAATCGTAAAAATCAGCGTTGAACAGACAGATATATAACTCTGAAATTTGTTTCAGCACTTTCAGCCGCGATTTCCATGCTCTCGGCCTTCATCTCCAAGAGACGCAGAAATAATAATAATATTCGGGCATCTAAATTTCGTTTGTAAAAAGAGTGCAGAACAAATGAACTCGCCCATCTTGCAGCAATGAGGACGAGGGGAGAAGGGAAGGAAACGATCAGCCGTGAGCCGAGTACGGAGAAGCTTCCCTTCGCCCACCGGATGCGAATGTCACTCTCTCATATCTGTCAGAGACAACGCTATCCACGACCTTGCCGAGGAGCAGCCGAAGAGGAGTGAGTTGCATCTCTCGTAGCATTCGTGTTGTAGAGTACGACTGTTGTAGAATACTTATTACATACTAGTATGCGTATATACGCGTATGTCCGGCGCCGCTCACACGTATACGCATGGTTACTCGTGACATCGTAAATTCACCGAGGTTACACCGCGCACAAACGGTACATCCACGGTACACTGACTCTAAAAAAACAAATTAAAAACTTCAAGATATACTCTCGTTGACAAGGGACGAGCGGCAGAGTAAGAATGATCGCGATGCACCGAGTATAACTATTTATTCTTCTATAAATTATGAATTTTAATTTATATTCATTGTAGGCATTTTTTATATAATATTGATAAATAACATAAATATAATTTATATTAATATATAATTATATATATTTAAATATTTATATAATATTTAAAATATATTAATATATTTTGATATGATAGTACAAAGATTATAATATACTATAATGTATTGATTAAAAATTATAATTATAAATTGAAAAGAAAATATATACGCTGGACATAACATTCATATTCTTATTGCCCAGAGCATACAAGTTGGAATACGTTATTAAAGAACCGTAGTAGGATTTCATAAATGTTTAAAGAACCATAACACCGCGATGCCACTCAGCGTTGCAACAATGAGCTCTTTAATGACTAATTGGCGTAATTTGAGGTATTTCGCAAATGAGAGATAGAGCTTTGCAGAACTGATATAAGTTACTTCATATTTTCAAAGCAATTTCTACGTCAACTACTGGAATGATAATTTATAAAAATAAAAATCGTCGCAGCATCTTCATAACAATTTTGAATTTCTGTTAAGGATAAATTAAAAATGCATCTTTTTATCACAATTATTTTGTGACATACATATCACCAAATAATTATTATACGTATATTTTTATATACTGGATGTCCCAGAATGACCGCCAAATATTTCGTGTGCTGATAGAACGGACTAAGCTGAGTAAAAAATTCCGCTACCATTTTACAATTTTCGCAATAGTTAACAAGATATTAATTACTAAAAATTACCGAATATATTGGTTATTCAATAATTCTTTACTTAAATACTATCAACTTTACAAAAACACAACAAGAGATAAAAATTGTTTATTTTCTTCTCGTAGAGCTCTAAAAATTTTTTCAGAATTTTTTCTTATATATTGACAGCTATTTTTATCAACATGTGAGAAAATGCACTGAAAAATTCTTAATTTTTCTCTTTCACTATTGTGAAAATTATGAAATGGTAGACGACTTTTCGACTCGTGTCAGTTTAATCCGCTGTACCAGCACATGAAATATTTGGCGGTCATTCTAAGACACCTTGTGTTACATACATGTGTAATACATATACATATAATACATATTATCGCAAAATAATAAAAGTTCATTTGTGAAACAATGTGAAAAGAGATTCATTTATGTTATATTCATTTGTAATATATATCATAGATTAATTGTATAAGATATGACACAAATGAATACAAACGTATTGTGCGAAGTATGTTATAAAGCACAAAGAGTTGGTATAAAGAAATATGTTTTAAACATGTTTTAAACAGTTTAAAACATGTTTAATCGATATTTTAAACATGTTTTTTTATAATTCTGTTTGAAACATATTTAAAGCATTAAAAATAAGTTTAAGAAGAAGCACCATGTTTTATTCTTAAAAAAAAAACTAGCCTTTGCTAATTCTGGTACAAATGAACGGTACATGTTTCCACATCGAGTCTATTCGTCCTATTTCGATAAGTTTGGGCATATAGACGAATGTATTTTTAGCCTAATCGCAGGCAATACTTTCTTCTTACTTAGCATATACCGCTATCATAATCGCTACCGACCGGCTGACTCATCTCGCACGCATTACGAATTACTCCCGATGACGAATGCATGCTGACGAACTATTTCCGTGATCATCAGTTGCGCGATAACGCAATTTGCACTATCAAAAGGAATTGCAAAAGAGAAAGCAATAGAGATTGATCTGGTGTAACATTTCTATCAACAGGCAGCTTCTATCGAGTATCTTCTTCGTCTCTTTCTTTACTTGCGAGCATTCTTAAGCTAGCAACTTATTAGTACATCCTTAAAGCTATTCACAAAATTAATCAATCATAGATATATGTTACACTTATATTTATTGTATTTTTTATTGTCTTCTGTTTTTTTATTAGGTGCATAACTTGATACAAATTTCAAATTACTCTATCTGCTGGAAATTGGAGCGCTGTCGCGTGATAATTGCTAACTGCATAAAAAAAAAGGATAAATCGACGGCCTTGAAATAGATTATAGATCAAGGAAAATTCGAAGGAAAATGCCCAGTCGAGAAACGTTCGTTGCCGGAACGCAAGCCGAACTACCGAAGCTCGTCTTTTCCCGTTGTTTCATTACTTGTCGGTTGCCCGTTAGTTCGTTCCGCTGGTTAGGAGCCGAGGGCACGTGTTTTCGACGCTTTTACCACGCCGTTCTTCTTCCGCCGTAAGTACGAAAATCACTCTCTAATCGCAGGCGCTTCCCGCCAGCATTGTGATAAGTATTCTCACATTATCCAGTTATTGTCGCATTTATAACGACGAATGTTTATTAATGTTCACGACTACGTAGCTGCGTATCTAAAATTAGAAGCTTTTTATTCACAACATGCGTAAGATGACATATATATGTACCAAAATTCTATTTTAATTTTCCAGCTAGATCTTAATTTTGATCGGTGTTTTCAATCGTAATTTTAACTGATCTCGATTCGAAGAGATTCTCTGATCAATTCGGCACAAGAGTCTGCCAGTGTACGATGAAGAATCTACTAGATATTTTTAAACACATGAAATACGAGAATTGTCGCTCGCTGTAAACACAAGATTAGCGCCGAGACCAATGTCTCCAGATCTGAATAAACTCGTACCTTGATCGGTGATGTTAGTACGTTTTTATGAGGAGCTCTGGCACTGTCGATCAGTCGGTCCGTAAACTTTGATTCCGCAATACGCTGCAAATATATTTGTTAGGATATATCGATAAAATACCATCGATAATTATAGATCATGTTGAAGAGGCGTTCGAGAGTACCGTGTATGTATCTCTTTCTTTTGCTTTATTCTCCTTTCTTTTACCTGGAAGCCGGAAGTACACGTTACTACCGTGGCTATCGTATAGCTCTTTAGTTTCATAAATATATATGTGCGCGTGTGTGCGTGCACGTGCGTGTGTGTGTGATTGTGTATATTCAAACACATTCTCTACTTCGTGAAGGCAAAGCCGGAGTACGTGTGACTTGAAACTGCACCTTTACAGGTGACATTCTCGTTAGTTTTTTTCATAAAAACGTGTTTCTCAAAATATCGAGTTGGGTCAATCGGAATAATCGTGACATTAAAATAACAGGTCGGTGAAGTAAAATACACTTCCGCTCATAAATTTTTAACAATGAATTCTAAAAGATTCTTTTTTTTCCGGATCGTCAACTATATAAGGAGTAATGGGAAAGTACAACTGGTGACTCGTTTTAAAGTCCCAAAAGTGTCCGCGACGAAAGGAAAGCATAAAATTTTACGTGTGAATGAACGATGACGAATAGCGGTAGACTCGTACAATGGGATCAATGGATAGGGAAGAATTTGGTTGCTCGGGGCAGCGAAATAATGCCGGCCCTGGTCCGGTCCCGCGACCTTGCGGTATGCGAGACGCAGTCTCTCCTCACATATATATATAGTACGTACACATACACGTACGAGAAACGGATGACATCATCGCCGATGAAAGTGTACATAACTTAGCAATGCATCACACATTTTGCTCGACCACTGTGAGTCGCCGATGGTCGAGCCGGCTGCTTGGGGTTTTTCTTTCTACTGAATAAGCAACATCGAACACGAATAAGCAATATCAAAAGGCTTCCAGAAAATTTAGATGCGTATCCAGAAATCTACTCTACAATATTTAGTTTGAGAGCGAAATCTGTTTTTTTTTTCAAGTTAAAAAACGAGATAAAAGCAAAAGTGTTTCATCCGTTCGTTTTCAGGAAGATCCATCGAAATCCCTCTACAGTTGCAAGTTTTAAATTATAGCAAGTTCGGTCACTTGCATTACACTAGATCAGTACACACTAAAAGCTGTAATATACGAAATTAATAAAGCTAAATGTAAAAGCAACTAAATATTTTGAACGATTAACTTGGTTTATTCAAATTTACTATATGATATATTATATCATTTGAGTCAATATGATGAAAAAATTCTAAAAAGTAAAAAGTTATCACAGAAAAAAGATCTTATATTAACAGACGCAGTCATCAAATATCAAAAAGAGAAAAAATTTTTTAATAAAATTAAATCAATATGTAAAAAAAATGCGTTAATATGTAAGCCGACACTAGTTCTTAATATATATACAGGGTGTTTGGCGACTACCGCATTTTTTGTCATACGTGGGTAGAACAGCCTATACTGAATCAAAAAGTCCTGTAT
>NW_017295839.1:472060-495577 GCF_001594075.2 Trachymyrmex cornetzi
GATTCAGTATAGGCTGTTCTACCCACGTATGACAAAAAATGCGGTAGTCGCCAAACACCCTGTATATATTAATTTATTGATAGAATTATAACATATTTGTATTCCTAATATGCATACATTTCGATTCCTCGTTCGGATCCTCTTCAGTGTGTAAATTAATATCGTAAGTTAAATAATCAAATTCAGTCCGCAATGATTCGTCAATTTCCATAAATTTGTCAAACTAATATATGTTTTGATTTCCAAGCTTTAATTCAGCTAAGTCCTCATTAAATGTAAACCTTCATTAAATTAAAAATTTTATTGACTTATATGATATAATATTCCGCTTTGAAGCACATGTTAAAGATGTTATCAGTTCGCATGTTAAACGCAAATCGATTATAAAACGTACAAACAAACTATTACTGTACTTCTAAAGGTGCGTCCAGACTATCGAGCCGCGAGCTTACATCCACATTCAAAGTTTTGATGTGAACCTATATTCATTTTGATAATGTGGATGTAGGCCCGGCTCGAAGCTCTGCTCGCCGCTCGATAGTCTGGACGCACCTTTATGTCGTTTTAGTATAATATAGTTTATTCGTTGTTTTGTAATCGATCCGCATTTAACTTGTAACGTGCGAACTGACAACGTCTTTAACGTGCGCTTCAAGGCAGAATATCATGTAAGTTAACAAAATTTTAAATTTCAACAATATAAACTTGTACAATTTTATATCACATAGTAAATCTGGCAATTTATTGAGAGCTAGCTGCATTGAAGCTTGGAAATCAAACATATATTAGCTTGATGAATTTATGGAAATTGATGAATTATTGCGGACTAAATTTGATCATTTAACTTACAAAATTAATTTACACATTGAAGAGGATCCGAATGAGGGATCGAAACTTATGCATATTGGGAATAGGAATATGCCATAATTCTGTCAATAAATTACATACATATTAAGAACCAACTCATATTGGTATTTTTTCATATGTTGATTTACTTTATCTGAGAGTCTCTATTATCTGTATTTATTTATTTAATATCAAAAAATTACATTTAAGATTAAATAGATTTAAAGTTAAATAATGATATCATGCTATTTAACAGGATATCGTTATTTAACAAGATATTATTTCATTGCCAAAATTAATTATATTTAATATTATGCCACTGTATTTAGATATTTTATATGAAGCAGCCTTTAATGTGCACTAATCCAATGTAATGCGAGTAACCGAATTCATTATTACACAATCGTTCATAAAACGTAATTAAATTGTATTGTGACAGACTGACAGATATTATTCACGTTTAGCAAGCGTCAAGAAAATGATTGAGAAATACTCTTAAAATGCATTTGACTGCGACAAGAATTTTTCGTCTTTCTTTTTTCGTTTCGACACACATTTCATAGCTTGGACGCATTCAGCGCATTCCTATTTCCGGCTCACAATTGCGATTCGTATCTCTTTCTCTCTCTCTCTTTCTCGCGGATTCCAATTACAGATACGCGCGAGAACATTATCGAGGCGTTCATTCATTGACAACGAGTAGGTGAGGTAATAGTTTACGGGGTCACATTCAAGCGACGATCAATGGATGCCGTTGGAAAAGTTGAAGGTGACTTTTAAGAGGGGTTGACAACGCAGCGAGACCGGACGGTGCATTTCAAAAAGGGCATGAGTCATGAATCTTTGCGTTCGAATCGAGTGGTTTTTCGATATTCGACGCTTATAATCTCGGTCGGCATTGCGTACTAGAGGGACACGTGTCCCACGCGTGTCAATGTGATGATAGAAACGTTTGTTCAAACGGCGCTTTATGGCGAATA
Source organism: Trachymyrmex cornetzi (assembly GCF_001594075.2). Taxonomy (NCBI): domain Eukaryota; kingdom Metazoa; phylum Arthropoda; class Insecta; order Hymenoptera; family Formicidae; genus Trachymyrmex; species Trachymyrmex cornetzi. Next base: position 473,887 of record NW_017295839.1, read on the forward strand.
AAATGAAGAGCATTGTCTGTCATTGTTACTTTTAACTAGTATCAGGCTTACGCGGAGAAATCATGCAATACGCGCTTTATATATGAGCTTTATTTATGTAACACTATGCAAGTTTTTTTTTATTGTAAGAAAAGTTCAGAAATGGTATAAATTTAGAATTTTAAATACACGTCATATCACTTATTTGCTACAATAATAATAAAAAATTGTCATATTTTAGTTGCTTACAGAAAGAAAACGTACATAAAAAGAAAAACAAAATTATTTCTCTACAATCCAAATAATATTGAAAAATTTTTATAATTCAAAATATTGTAGGATATAATCATTTTCTGAAAAGCTTTGCTTTTTTAGTTATATCGTTCATAGCAAATGAGTGATATGTACATGAGAAAAAATATATATATAGACTAATAATTGAAATTATGTACAAAAATCGTTTAATTAAAAAAAAAAAACTGTATATTTGTTTAGACATTTATGGATTGAACAAGATTAACTGCTGAAAACACTTTTATATAAAATATGTGTTTTACAATCTCTTTTTCTATATGATTTTGTTTTTGTAAAATATACTGATATGCAGTTTCAATCGAAGTGACGAGGTTTAAAGGGTCAAAAGGTGAAGTGTTGCATAATATATATTTACTGCATAATACTTTGACATTTGCATTTTGTTCGAAAGAATCAAATATAAAGAAAGAATTATATAAATAAAAAATATCAGTGAACTGAAAAAAAAATTCAATTTATACCTTTTTTTAATCACTTGTTTCTATTTGTGTCTGTTCATATCTTGTATGTCACATTTCATTTTATTTTAGATTTCACAAATTAAATCTTTTTTTAGAATCTACAATCTTGAAAAAGATTTAATTTTTTAAATCTGAAGTCTAAGATTTATAAATTAAGATGTGCAATTTAAGGTTTACGATTTAGAGAAGTTAGGATTTTAGATTTAATGTCGAATTCGAATCTCGTACTTCGAATTTAGGATTTAGAATATCTCCAGTTTATTATAGAATTGTGAAAAATTCTTTGAGTAATTGTTCACGCTCGAACAACTTTACGGAAGTCATATCAGATATCGGAGACCCGATATGCGAGTCCCAAATGCGGGCGTGTGACACCTTGTAAAAATTGTAGCGATAAAAAATTGAGGCCAAAACGAACGTACGAGGAAACTGTCAATTGGGCTTCATAAAACCTTCATTCAAGGCTGTTAAAAAGTAGTACAATCCGATATAATGTTCACGTGGGGCACGTTCAGTGACGTAGGCGGTCGGTGATTTCGTCTTGCTCTGGCGATTCGCGAGATGCAATGGAATTCTGTTATAATTCCAACGTAAAAATAGCGTCTAAAATAAAAAAAAGAAAAAAAACATCTGAAATATACTATTTCAGATATTTGTAAATTTTTATGTTAATATATCCGTGAGTCAGAGACATAATTAATTAAATGAATAATTTTATTAATATTGTACATCTATATAATTTACAATACTATACATGATATAATTAAAAGATATACCGAAATTTTAGAAGCGCATTCTTCATAGGTACTTAATAGAAGAAAACATGTTATATGATCGTAGGTTAATTCGGAAACGCTTCACTTTCTTGTTAGAGCTCTTTTTCTAATAATCTGTTTACATTGTACGGATGCATGAGATAGTTTGTTTTTATTAGAATGTTTGGAAAATACACACATACACATATACGTTAGTGTGTTTAGTAAGTCTTCACACATTTGACTCACTTTATTGTTGTACGTTGCTGTAATTCGACAGTGTTTCCGAAATAACTCGACAAGAAAGCGTTTCCGGATCTATGTTTATACAACATATCTCCATTTTCTAGATATGAAAAATATGTCCTCAAAATTTGGCCATGTCTTTTACTTATACCTCGTTTAACTGTATTGTAATAATTTTAATGAAATTTACAATCTTTAATTTTAATACGCGGACTTCGAATGTGAATATTTCGAATAACAGATGAGTTATCAATTGATATCGAAGTATTTGTTAAAGAATAAATTCTTTTCTTCAGCTCTGTCGCGTAAGTTGCTGATAATGGTCATCGTGTCTGTTTTAAGCATTTTAAAATGATCGTTTGAGCGTCATAAGTTCCACAGCAATACTTTTGTTAAAATCTCTTATAAAATAACTCAATTTTATATTTAAATAAAAACTCGTAACTATATGTGTATGTATAATTAATGAGAATCTACGAACATGAAAAAATGTAATTAAAATGTAATTAAATAAATTCTATATAATTTATAAATTCTCTATTTATAAATTCTATATAATTTATAAATTTTCAAATATTCTATCTTTTAAATTCTAGATTCCAATATTTTGTGTATATTTATTATAATAATTTTTTTTTTTTAATCAAATTTAAAAAGTTTGGTGTACGAAGTCGACACGGTAAAAATGCTAGTTCTATAATACAAATATTTTAATGATAATAAATTCTTATATACATAAATATAAAGTCTTATATATATAAATTGAAAGTCGCACATTTTTTTGTGCATTCTTGATCTACAGCAGACTACACAAAAATATGAGAAAGATATGGATTCGTTGACTTTGTTCTAGATTGTATTCATTTTTATCTGCTGAAGATGATTCAAATTTAATCCAAACGTCCGGTCTAATTAAAATGTGCGTGCGCGACTTCAAACTGTATAAATCGTGAATTTATGAATTATTAAAGTAGTTTGTTATATAGAACTGCAAACATCTTCCACGCACCAACTTTTTTAATTTTAATTGTTATTGCGAATTATAGTTCCGGATTGTGCGTGTGTGTGTGTTTTATTTATATTATAATATATAAGAATTTTATTTTCTGTAATCTTATTTTATAAAAAACTAGTTGACACAAAAAACGTGATTACGCAATAATTCTAAAAATTTCGTGCGTCAATAATTCCTCTGAATCATGCGTGATAAAAATTCCGAATAAGAAGAATGGAAAGAAGGAAGGTAGAAGAGAATTTCTCTTTCATCGAATCGATTATTTTAAATAAGAAGATATTTATACATTCACGATAAAGAAATTTGTGTTTCCGTAGAATTCAAGGAAATTTCCAAACAGTATTTGCGGTCATATTTGATAACTGTTGCTATCGATTTAAGCGGGCCAGATCGCGGAACAAAGGATAGTTATCAGTAAAAAGAGAAAAAGTGTTATCGTCAAGTCGTCTTGTTTCTCATACATACTATGCACATGCACGCGAATTATGTGCATACACGCGTTACAATGACCTTTACGAGACGAATACCGCGAGCGTCGATACGCGGGGACGATGACCCAACAATTTCAACATAAACAGTATCATACGTACGCGAGCTGGTATCATAAGCACGCGAATAAGCCAGCTTCCGTCATCGGTCGACTCGTTTCAGAACTAGTATACTTCCTCCTCGGATTTTCTCCGTCGGTAGGAGAGACGCAAACGCGTATTTCTTTCAATATAATTAAATTATTATTTATAGCGCAAAAATTAATTTTTTTAACGTTCACAACAAATCAGTCGTAGTTGCAAAGTCAGTCTAAAATCTTAACAGAAAATCGTAAGCTATCGGTAGAATTTTTGGAACCTATCAACATTTAACAGAGATCACAGGATTTATTTCTTGTTATAATAAGTTAATTTAAACATATAAATTGAAAAAATATCTAGTTATTTATTAAGATATATTATTAATAGTTCATATTTTTATTATCATAGTTTATATTAGTAGCTATACCATCAGAAAAGGTAGTAAATTTCATGTACATGTATATAAATATATTTTTCAATTGCAAATTATATACATAAAAAATTTAATGTTATTAAATTTAATTTAATTTGTGTAACTTAAAAGTACATTAAATCTCATGACATATTTAACACAGTGTATAGTGTTTTACTCTGTATTTCTCAAGCTGAGAAGAATTTGAATCAAAGATATTAAATCATTCACTCTTACTCATGTTAATATCTTTTTATATTCTTATATTTTTATCATAATATGCACGACTGCCTTTCGCTCGCCTCTGGGCTCCATTTCCCTTCCTTTCCTTTCGAAATAATCTTGCACAATCTATTGGAAGCTTGTTGGTTGACCCTGCCGGTTTCGTTGCTTTGTTCACAGAAGAAACGAGGGTAGGCCGGAAGTAGAAGAATGACCGACCAAAAGTATTATGCACCGTATCCCCCGTTGTCGGGGGTGGGACTGCAGCCACCGCAGCCGATCGCAACAGCTCCGCCGCAACCAGCTGCGTCGATGTTACCGCCAGGTAAAAGAGCAGACGTTAGTCTCAAGATTCAAGCTGTGCTTCAGCACGCGCTAAGAAAACCGATACGTCTGCATCTGGACACATCTGCACGTTGGACGTGTGAGATCCTAAACCGCAAAACACATGACGCTCATGATGATTTTATGACAGCATTTATAGTTCGTTCTTTCTCTATTTCAAGACCGTCTTAAGTAATGTTTTAAAAGGCTAACTCTTTATATTATAATTAGTTTTATAACATAACATTTTTTAGGTTTTCACAAGTATTATCTTTGAAGATACTAAAAAGTTTGCGGGTTATCGCTGTGTTTTTATCCATTGCTATTCACTCCAATGAACGGCAAGATTCGCGAAATCTTGGCATTAGCAATGGATAAAAACACTGATAACCCACAAAACTTCTGATTTTATGACATCTTAAAACTGCAGTACTTAAGACATATAACACTATTCCTGATTAAAAATTGAGTCGAAAAGTCCTCTATCATTTTACAATTTTCGCAATAATTGATGAAACATTAATTTCTAAAGATCGCCGAGTGAGCGATTGCCGAATCACACAATGCTAATCCTGATAAAAAATTGAATCAAAAAGTCCTCTACCATTTTGCATTTTTCGTGATAGTTGATGGTTGGGTAGCCGGATTACGCACTTATTCGATAATGTTTAGAAATTAATATTTCGTCAACCATTGCGAAAACTGCAAAATTGTAGAGAACTTTTTAACTCAATTTTTAATTAGGAATAACGCTATATGATTTCCGCTATTTAAGAAACATCTTGTATATATATATATATATATATATATATATATATATAATAGCGAATGTGCGGTCATTTACATTACACTAAATTAATGCATATTGAAAGGCACTATACATGAAATTAGCAAAGTTAAATCCAAAGCATATAAATATTTTGAACAACTAATCATCCAATAATGATATTGTCATTTTATTTAATAAAATATACATGTTATTTCGTTGTCAAAGTTGATTATGCAACTGCATATAGTTATGTAAAGTAGATTTTTATACATGTAAAGTAGATATTTTTTTAAATATGACTATTGTAGTGAACGAATTCACCATGAGAATAGACTATGAATACAGACATACAAGTTTTTCTAGTTAATAACGTCCGTGAATTTATAAGGAATAATATAATTGAAATTTTAGAAGCAATATCGCTCCGTCTTTATCTTCGTTGCACAGAGAAGTGAAAAAAAGAGAATAATTTAAAATACCTTAAAATAAATTAATGCATTTCGTATTATTTTCCCATCTCGCTGCTATTTTTGTAACAATAGAGATTCACTTGTATGCGCGTTTTAGTTCTAATTAGATTCCCGGTTAAATTAGATTCTTCGTTGTAACTACGGTCGAAGTGTAAACGAGACAATTAAAAATCTACTTGACTTGCTAATATTTAAAGTCAGCCACGACGGCGGTAGTTAATTCGACCTGATTACCGCGTTTCTCTTCTCTTTTCTCGTCGTCTTGAATCTAGATGAAGAGGAAGAAAATTTAGTTGACCCGGTAATTCTCCGGGGCAGTTACATTTACAAGGTTCACTTACATTAACATTAGCATTTTCACCGCCCTTTTTAGGTCACTAATCAAATAGCAAGATAAACTACTTAGGTAGATTACGTGAAAGAGAATTAACATTAAGAATTAGTTGTCTATCATGATTGACGCTAATTTAAAAGTCTGCATCATCGTCGGTAATTTCTCTGTTTTTCTAAGAAATAGACAAGATAACGTTATATCTAATTATTGTAAGTATTAAATTATACGTGAAGTGTGAGATTGTGATATTTATATCATTTAGTCGAGTCACACAGCTGTTTAATGTATTCAGTATTTTCTGTACGAATAGAATGTCATTTTAAACAGGTGTTATTTGTATAACAATAGGGGTACATTTACAATCGGTATTCATCAATACATATGCAGATTAATATAAAAATTACGCTAATCGTCTCGTTGCGTTTAGAAATTATAATTTAATTCTATTTATATCCTTTCTTTCTCTCGTTGTCTTTCTAATTTAATAATTGTACATTTAATCTTTCCGGAAAACGCACAAGTTCTAAATATTTTAGAATGTTTGAAATTATGTATAAGCTGTATGTATATATCAGTATACACTTAAGTAAATTCCAACACATGTATGTGTTTAAAAGATATCTTTTAGGCATGTTTAAAAAATATTTAAAAGACGCTTTTACATATTTTTCAGACATGTCCAAAATTGTCTTTTAAAAATGCGTGTGTTATTGGAATTTATATATATATATGTGTATACTTAGAGATATACCATATATAGCTTATACATAACATTTCAAAATATGAAGATACTAAATGTACAATTATTAGAGAGAGAAAAAGAACGTTTTAAATGTAATTAGAATCAAATTATAGTTTATTATTTTTAATTGATGATCGTACGTTTAATTGAAAATCGACCTAAACGTGCTATTAGCACGGAACGTATCTATTTCACGTGCCGCTTAATTACGATAGACACGGTCCGAGGACATTCGTGATCCTCCACATTGACAATCATAATCCAAGTATTGCTCCTATCGAGCGTAATTGCGGCTCGCCACGAGAAATTCGAACTCTGTGTACGCTATGTGTTCCATGCAGAAGGACGATCCACGGACGATATCTCCCAATAATAGTTGCTCACCGCTTGCCGTGGAGTGACGATTAGTATAAAGTAGATAATGACCGTCCTCGGCAGCCGCCGCGTATCATCGTCATCCAAACAGTTGTATTCGACGGTATCACTCGTATTTGTAAGATGACGTCGGACTTCTCGGTGCTTCTCTTCGCAAGCACATCGCCGTATTGTCGCTTTCTGAGATACGAGATAAATAGATTATTCCGTTGTGTATTTAAATTTTGAAACATTCCGATAAGCACCGGCGCGACGTGACAACACTAACTGATCATTCGAGCCTACCAGTATATTGTTTGCCTTTTACCTAGTTAGATGTGATTAAAAAGAAAAAAGAAAAAAACATTGAAAAGATGAAAGAAGAAAAGAGGAAAAAAGGAAATTGACATTTTGGATTGAGAAATTGAATACATAAGCAAGATCTGGGGAACTGAAGATCTCGAAGAGGAATGTAAAAGATAAGTTGAATCTATATAATATATAAACAATCAATAAATCAAATTGCTAGAAGTCTTCTGATAAAATTCTTGAATCGAATAATCTTCAATTTTCTTGTGGTGAATAGTTTTATTAGAGAATTGTCATAATTGGGAAAATATTGCCAGTAAATTGTGAATTTTTCACAAATTAATTTTTATCGGACACAATTCGTGGGACACGAGCATGCGGCACTAAATGTCTGCGATGCGGCTTTGATATATCGCATTGTTTTCCGTATTTATCACCTAAATGATAAACGAAAAAAAAAAAAAAAGAAAACCTAAACCAGAGAAAACGAGGATACTCGCGGAAAAAGTTTTATCTCCTGCGTCTCGAGAAGGGTAGACAACGCAAAGTAATTGTGATAACTCGCAAACGTTGCTGGTAAACGTCTCGGATCGGCACTACAGTTATTTTCGTCAGATTAACAATTCTAATGAGATATTATTAGAATTCTGATGGACAACAGTGATAAGAATTTCGAAAAACGGTGAAAGTCGAAAGTTTGAGGATAAGTTTAGAAATTCCTTGAAAAAACTTTCCACTGAAAGTTTTTAAGCAGAAGTTTAAAAAGTGATAAGAATTCCAAACAAAAGTTTTGAAAATACTGATTGGAACGGTGAATTTTAAACAAACCGTTTTTTCTCCAGCTTAGATCATTACATAATTTCGACCTTTAATCTTTTATAAATACACAAACGTCTATAAATTTCTAAGATTATAGTGATAATTGTGATGCGACAGTGGAGTATATAAGTATAACGATAAAAGAGTATTTCAATTTCGAAAGGCAAAAACGTGTGACACGTTAAAAAAAGTACAATCTCTACGATAAATAATATAGAAAAGTACAATTTCTGCGATAAATAATCTTTACGATAAATAATATTGAAACATGCGGTGTTCTACGTGTGCAACGGAATCAGAATACTTTGAAACTTCGTGGAAAATCAAGTTGGAGCAGATTCGCAGACAGCTAAGAACACTTTTTCAAAATTCATTGGCGCGTTATTACAAGTCAAAGAAGAAGGGCTACACCAGATTTCTGACGGAGGAAGAACAGAGGTGCAGAAACCTTTCCGTGAATATATGTATTTCACGATTTTGTTATATAACTATTACGGAGCATTTTGTATACTTATATGCTATTTTACTTTTTTAATGAGAATTAACTTTATTAATTAAAAAATGGTAAATATTTATATATGCGATTAAGAAATCTCTCTCTCTCTCTCTCTCTCTCGTTGTGGTTTTATAAAATCATGAAATAACGCTTTCTAGACTCTCATGGATATTATCTTCAAAGATACCAGCAGGTTCGTGGGTTATCGTTAATTAGCAATGGATAAAAACACGACGATGGCCCACAAACCTTCTGACATTTTTTAATATCATGAAATATATTACTTGTACTATTTACATTATATCTTTTTCTAAGTGAAACGCACTTCTCTAAGATTTAATAAAAAGAATTATCATAAATTTTTCATGTATATACAGTTAATGTACTTATAACGATACTGTATATCATACTGATTTTTCTCCCTTAACCGATGATTCATTGTCAAGACTATATTGAATGTTTATATATACAAGAGATTTCCGTTTATATATATATATAATGAACGCTTATTGAATATTGCACTTGAATGCTTTCAGGTGGTTGGTTACCGCCGAATATGACATATCCACCCGGCTTGGAATACCTTATGGACCTTGACTATCTTTTCGTGAACCAGAAAATTGAGTTGCTTCAAGGTGAGTTCTCGGCTTTGCCAAGAAAGATATAAATATAACGCTTCTCTTTTTGAGACTGCGCGCGAATATATGTATAGGTATATTCCAGATCCGCGAAGCTCGAGAGTATGATTTACAATTATTCCCCCAGTAAACGAAGCGACGTTTGCTTTACGCGATAGTCTCCTCGTATATTTGTATTATGATAAACTCAGAATTTTATATAACGCATAATAATTATATAATTATGAAATTCATAATTATTTTATATTATACGAATTCCATTTTATATATTATAAGTATTTCATTTTATAATAAATGAAAAATTCACCGAATTACTTTATGATTTAATAATTACGCTATGAATTTCGAATTATTGTTTTATCGCTTAATGAATACGATATATTTTATACATTTTATTTTACATATTTGCTATATTATTTCAACTATATTACTTTATTACAACATTAAGCATACTATTATATGTATACACATTTTACTTTATTTTTTTAGCTTTTACCGGATGGGAAACTAAAAACAAGTATATTATTACGGATAACAGAGGCGAGCTAGTATTTTATATGGCCGAAGAATCGGGAATCTGTTGGCGATTGTGCATGGGAAAGTATCGCTCATGCGAATTTTCTATCTACGATAAAAATCGGCATGAGGTTCTTCGTATGATCCGACCATTCAGATGCGACGGTTGCTGCTGTCCTTGTTACCTACAGGTAGTTTTATCATTAGAATTTCTTTAGTGTTTGATATAGTTATCTCTATATGAAATATCTTAGTAATTAGAAAAGAAAAATATTTACGTTCCATTATTATATTCTTCGAAGAGTTTAACGTTAAATTTGCTCTTTAAATAAAAATAAATACTTTTCTATTATTTGTGACATTTAATTTTCGAACATTTTAAAATATTTAATGTATTTAGTAAATTTTAGATTTCAGATTAAAAATGAAAATTATAAATTTGTCTTCGCAATATTTAATATTTGCATTTATTACCAAGGTTTTAAATTCTAAAGAATAATTTTAAATAATATATTTTAAAATAAATTTTTCTCTTTTAACTAACTATAACATTATTCAAAAAGTGAATTTTTTATTAAATACTTAAATTCTAAATTAATTAAATAACCTTTTCTTAAATTTATTTTAATTACATTTTATATTGAATTATACGCACGATAATATTGCAAATAATAAATTTAAGATCGCGCGCGCGCGCGAAATTTAGAAGCGAGATGAGAACTACTGTTTTGTATCGCGTCTATATACTAAAGTTTCTTCACACGTGCAAGCCATCTGTCAAGTTTTCAACGAAAATTTGCCCGCATCGTTGAAAGATTCGATTAATACCCTTTGAACAGGAACGACAATATTAATTTGTTCTATGTAGTTCATTTCTAGTTATAATTTACTTAGTTGTTTATTTATGATGTAAAAGGATATAAGGTGCAATAAAAATTAAAAACAAATAATTGTTTTCGAATTTGTTTAATAATTCGGCTAATTTTATTTAGATTTCCAATTAAATGAAAATAAATTAGAATAAATCTTTATTGGTATATGAGAAATTCAAATAAATTTGAGATTATCGATAAATTTTATTTTTAAGATTTATTGCAACTAATTTTTAAATAGCAGATGACTAAAGTTTTTTTTTACAGGTTTTAGAAGTGTATTCCGGAAATACTCTACTAGGTAGCGTTACTCAAGAATGGAGCCTTTGGCGACCAAAGTTTTATGTTCGCGATGCATCCGGCCAACCAGTGTTAATGATAAAGGGTCCACTTATTCGTTTTTGTATTAATGTAGCTTTTAAGGTATGCAGCATTCCAAATTTTGCTTAATTCATGCCACTTATAATATTTTATTTTTATTACAATATAGATTATATTATACTAACATTTTTTTATATTTTTTTTTCCAATTAAGAGACAAAAATTTTAAGAATGGATGACAATAAATAATATTAAAAACTTGACGATTATTTGGTTAATGAATTATATTTTATTACATAATAAACGTTAAGATTTTCGGAATCATTCATCAATAATCAAACCCGCAGATTAAATCTATGGATGAAAAACATCGTGTCGGCATGATCCGAAAGCAATGGAGTGGCTTTGCTCGAGAAATGTTTACCGTTTCCGATATGTTCGGTATTCACTTTCCGCGCGATTTGGACGTGAAGATAAAAGCTGTGCTACTAGGAGCATGTATTTTAATAGTAGGTATTGTGAAAATACTATAATCGCTTTTTTAACAAACGAGATGCAAAGAAGAAAGGCATAAAAAGAAACATTGCAACGAGAAAGAAATATTGCCGTTTTGTTTCTTATATTAATATCAATTAATTAATTTTGATTGGTTTTGAACATTTTTCGATTAAGAAATTAAATTGCAAAGAGAAATTTCTAATGCAAGTCAAATTACTATATTAGAATAAACACAATTTAATTTTTAGTATATTTTAACGTTATCTGTTAATGTTTCAGGACTTCATGTATTTCGAGCAGGAGAAATAGGGCAATCTATTTCAATTTTAAAAGAAAACCAAAGCGATTTGTTCCAATGAACATATATCTTCATCAACGTATTTTGTTACATAAATACCTCAAAGACATGTATCAACTTATAAATACCTTCAAAGACCTTGTAACGCACAAATATCTCAAAAAATGTTTAACTACGGAATGCAAAGAGGAATACTTTTATACACATATATTTATATATGTAGATATATATATATATATTTACATATACATATACATTAATATATATGTACATATAATATAAATGAAGAGCAGAATTCCAAAATGCATTTTGTCAAAAATTTCATTTTTTTAGTTAGAGATAGCATATTTCAGTGTTGAAAGACTCATATTATAAGCTACTTTGAGATGTTCAGAAAGTATTTTTTCATCGTTAATTTATATGCTCAAAAAATAGACATTTTGAAGTGCATTATGTTTTTAACTAGAGACAAACAAAATGCATTTGTTTAGCAATTGTTTAGCAATTTTGTTTTTGAATTTACTTTAATTGAATTTGCTTTAGAAATTACAAAACACATTTTGAAAATTGCTCCTCATATATATGTGTGTGTGTGTGTGTGTATGTACATATATATAGGTATATATGTGTATATGTATATACTTAAAGTGGAATGTGAACTATGAATTATAACTATATAATTGTGTATTACACACAATTAGATCAATTCCTTTTTTAATCAGTTAACGAATAATTTTTATCACTTTTATACAAACAAACTGTACTAAAGTATACCTTACATTCACGGAGACGTAATCGAACTTTTGTTCACTGCAGAGTTTGATCTCAAAAAGCTCTCTATTTTATTATGAGCATGCAGTGGCCTGTCTATTTAAATCATTACTCATTTGACATTTTCGATACGTGTATTTTCCTTTTCTTTAAGACTTTACACCATCTTTTGAATATTGTAACGTGTGATATAACAATAAGGGCCGGTTGTTCCAACTTCGGATAAACTATGTGATAATTTACCTACTGAACAAAAGAGTAAAAAAGTAAGAATATAAGAGAGTAAGAGTTTAAGATTGTAAGAGAGTAGGACAGTGAGCTGAAGTTTACCGTAAGGTGAAACAACCCAGTCTAAATGATAATAAATTTTTCCTTCATTTGCACATATACATATATGAATAAAAAACAAGTTCTTACTTGATTTAACATTGAGATTGGCCTCTACTTTGTTGATATAAAATGTATGTAATTTGTATAAATGATTCTGAAAACTTGTGAATTATAAAGTTTATCTTTATATCAATGTCTTATATGCGATGTAAAAACTATCGTATATATCAACAACGTAAAAACTTTAAATTGTATACGATAATATATATTTTTCATCATAATTTTCATAATTTTTTAAATTTATACAATATATAAATATTGCTATGTATTTTATTACTCTTGTAATAAGAGCTTTGCATATTTGTATAGACTAAACAATGTTCATTTAATAAAGTTAAATTTGTTTATTATATGTTATTGTTTGTACGTATTTTCTAACTTACCGAAATATAATTCTTAGCGTAAAATATAGATCTACATTAACAAAGTCAAATAACACAAATAGAAGCGCACTAAATACACTCGAAGGTGCATCTTGAGATTTAAAATTATTTTTGTGTGAATTACTAAATTTTTCAATTCTTCACCATAATTCACATAAAAGTATTATTAGATACCAAGATGCAACCTTACCATATTTAGCATTCCTCTTGTTTTTTATACATTTTATAATATATGAATAAAAAATTCCCGTTTATTGTTAATTTATTTGTAAAACTTTTTACACAAATGCCTTTTGTTATTAAGTTTCTTTTTATTTATACTATACTATTAATAAAACTGATTAATGTAAAACGCCAAGGTCTTAGAAGTATGTGATCACCCTTATTAATATTTTTAACAATGATAATTTCTTCATATTGTAGAATCCTAAATTGAAGATTTACGGTAAATTGTTTAATGAATTATCTACCATGATGGTAAAAAATATAAAAATCAATATACAAATTAACAATTTAAAAATATGTAACAATTAATCTGAAAAGTTACGATAGAGATATCATCAGGATTTCACAATAAAGTGATATATCAGGAATTAGACAGCCGAATAAAATTGGGAGAGTAAAACACGCAACGAAATATGTAATGTGTATGTCTTTTTTTATTTTCGTGTTTCATTATTTATATTCTCACCGTACATCTTGTCGAATCTGTTGGTAATACACTGTCTCTATAATATGCCGCAACGCTTGCTCGCGTGTTTTGTAGTGCGTGTTAAAATCCGTCGCGCAGATGTTCCTTCTTGGCCTCTCACGTGGTAAAAAAGAGAATGAAAAAACATGAATGTCGCTCTCCACCATCCGCAGACTAGAAAGACCGCAGAGTACTGAGAACAGCACTCCCCGCGATCCCTTGATGCTCCGTGGCAATCTCAAGAACACGGATAATTTAAAAACCGTCGTCATTGTACGAATATCTCTTAAAACAGCGACGACATCTTCCTTCTCTTTTCCCTTATTATCTCGTTTAATAGACAATCACGACGAACTGCAGGAGACTAGTACTAGAGCACTACTAAGTGTGTAAACGCGCGTGACTATGTATCGATAACAAATGCGATTGCAACCAAAAGAAAAAAAAGAAAGAAATTTAAACGAAATCGCGAGTGCGTTGCTTCGAGAATATTTCCCGATCTTTCAAAATTACATACTAAGAACGAGAAAAAAAGGAACAAGTGTACGAAACTAAAATACTGTCGAATACAACGTGCGAAGTGCGATGTGAGCTGACCTCTAATAAAGCCATCTTTTTATCACATTTTTGTTTCCCTTAGTTTACGATTTCATATTTACGATTAAATTAACGACAAGATACCGTACAAACATAATATAAAGTATATAGCGATTAGTAAATAAAAAAAAAATGAAAACAAAAATCGTATATTAAAAAATTTCACAAAATACGATTAACTTCCTTCTAAGATTTCCTATTCTATTCATAAAGTAATATAATTTATAATTACGGTTATTTCATATACGAACAAAGTTTCTCTTTATTAATTGAAGCTAAGAAAAAAAGAAAAAAAAGTAATGAAAAGAAGATGGCTTGAACACGGACAGCTTACATCGTACTAAACAGCGCTAATTACGATATTTATATATACGTCTTTATATATGTATAAAGACGGGTAACGCGAAAATGGCTGAAAAGCTCGATGCCGCCGGCGTTAGATCGTCGTTGAACGATTTTTTCATGCTCTTGCGATTTATTCTCAGAATAAAATCCTCACGCCGTAGACACAGTTTCCAGCGTAACGTCACGTAAATACAGTGGCGTCCGACGGGGCTACGATGGAGAGTAAACGAATACGAAGTGTATCAGGGGAGGGGGTGGGTTTAGAGGCTGGCTTCGATTTTGATGAGCTCAGCGATGCCATCATTCATCTCCTTCACAGCCTGGTACTCGGTCAAACCGAGACGGCGCTTATTAGAGATGTCGTAGATGCCGCCTTCGGCCTCGGTGTGCTCGCCACGAGTACCGCGCACCTGTAGATTGTACTTGGCTGCTACCTCCTCGAGCTTGGCCATGTTTGCCGCGAGTTTCGGCACTTTGATGTGCACCGAGGCACGCACCGTCGTACCCAGATTCGTCGGGCAGAACGTCAGGAAGCCAAAGCGATCGTTGTGCGAGAATGGCAGCCGCTTCTCGATCTCGTTCACCGCTGTCACTAAGCGTCGGTATACCTGGTAAACATGAATTAGTTAATACTTGGATATGTCAATGGTAACTACATTGTAATGCTAAATTAAATTCGTTAATCAATTACGAGATCTTTTTTAACAAACATTATATCGTTTTTACGTAACATTTACAATATAAGTTTCAAAAAAAATTTTTAAGCTATTACAAAAAAAATTCAAAATATTTTTTAGATATTTATGTTAATAATGTTCTTTTAGACATTTATGCTTGTTAAATGTGACTGTATAACTGAAAATTAGTTAGTATACTTGGTTAAAAACAAAAAATTCATTATATATAATGACAAAAATGTCTTTAGGACTCAGACAGAATAAAGGGAATATTAATAAGAAATAACAAATTTCAACCTATTGAGAAATAAGTGTATATTCAGTTTCTGATAAAATAGGTTGAAATCTGTTATTTCTTATTCTTTTTATTACGTTTGAGTCTGACTTATTTATATTATCGTTTCTGAATACACTATACACAGAAAAATTAAAAGATTACTTATTGTGCTCTTCAAAAATAAGTAATTTTCAAGAAAGAGTAACTTTGTAAAAAATGATTATGAAATGATTTAAATAAAAAGCATTTTGAAGTTTTTATTTTTCAGATTGATATTTTAGACGATTTGATTTTTTACGGATTTTACTGATTTTTTTACAAAACTATACGGATACAAATGGAAGGTCATTAAATCTTGAACTTTTTTTACAAACTTTGCAAAGTTCTATTATTCTCTACGTGAATTAAAAATACAAATACAGTTTATAGTTTTTGAAAGAACGAATCTTTATCTTTAAATTGCATATTTATTGATTGTTGTGCGATCTTTTTACTGAGTTATTCAGCATTGAAGTAAAAAGTATCTTTTTTTTTGCATTAACTGCTCACGGAAGACAAACTCTTAAAAAATTGCCTATTTTTGAAAGAACAAGTTATCCCTTAATTTTTTTAGCATAGTGTAGTTACCTGTCCAAGATCACCACCCATCTGCATAGAGATGATGCGAAGATGGTCTTCTTCGTTGCACCAGACCAGGAAAGTCTTGTCGTCATTATGGAAGATGCCACGTCCGGTGGGCCAGAAACGGCATGCGTTCGCTGCTTGAAGGAAACGATCGCCCTCCTTGAAGAGGAAATGATCGTCGATCAGCTTCTGCTGCACTTCCTTGCTCATGCCGGTAAGCGGGTAGAAAGTACCCTTCAGTTCTCCGGCGAGGCCTGACAGCGTGCTGGATACCTTCTCTTCCATCTCCTTATACTGCGCCTCCGTCAGACACGGGTTGAACGGATATCCATCTAAGGAGCGGCCGCATCGCACGCGAGTCGACACAATATATTCACCCTGTTATAAAAGGAAAAAGTCATAAAAATTTCATAATAGTAATCTATTTATATATAATTTAATAATTACTATTGTAAGATTTAATCGTACTAATATTATTTTTTATACATGAAGAAACCTGTAATAACAAATAAAATTTGTAGGAAGAACTTACGGTGGGATCGAGATTGCCAAAGTAGTCGACGTCACCGAAGTCCTTGGGCGGATGCTTGTCGGACTTCTTGAAGCCGCCATGATAGTCGTCGATGATGGGATCGAAGATCTCAGCGAAGACGGTGTATGCCTCGGCGTCGGGCGCGTAGATACCAACGCCAGAATCATGATTCTCCAAACCAGATTGAATAACGTCCAAAAGAGTAGAACCAAATGAGGTCTTTCTGGTCTTGAGTTGATCGAAGACTTCTTTGGTCAAATATTTCTTCAGCAACGATTTGCTATCGGACTCAGCCAACTTCGCAAAGCCGGACTCCAGTTTGTCCAGAACCGCTGCGTCCACCATGTTGTTACTCTTTTTACTGTAACAAAATGTTCAAGAATCACGTCAAAGATGAAAAAATTTTTCATCATAATAATGAAATGAAATAAGACAGTTTTTTGTAACTCAATTGAAGGAACCAGTCCAATCCATTCGGAACTCGATTTTTCATTATTTGGTTAACTTGTGGTTTATATTTCACCTCACTTGATAAAAATTGTATTTTCTAGCTATGATTAATCATTAAAAATAGTTTTATAGTGGTAATTTTAAAAACAGTTTAGTGATTACCTATAGATAGAAAAATATATTTTTTATATTACCATCAAGTTAAGCCTAATTACAAATTAACTAGCAAATGAAAAACCGAGTCATAGTCTGTCTAATTTTGCTTATTCAAGAACTTGATAAAATTAATTTGCGCTCGATTTTCTTCATTTAATTTTAAGATTAATTTAGGATTAATTCTCTTAATTTGAAAAATTAATCCTTCAATTGATATTATTTCGCCTTGCTCGTTGTGGTCTCTTTACAGCGTGCAGAACATCAAGAAGATACGCATTAAAAATGGATGCTGCAAATAAATACGTAGAGCCAGTTGCATTTGTATACTATAATGTTTAATTGCGAGTGCAAAATATTTTAACATCTGTCGTGTCTGAATACTTGGCGTTAATCCGATTAAATCGGATAATTCTGACTTGAATCATCCACGTGGTGTTCCGTCGATTTTATTCAACGAAGTGGCTTTGCTCTTATACACAAATTTTCTATTTCTTATATACTTGATATCTATACTTCAGGTATGCTTTTAAAATTCCTTTGGTGCAGCGTGTGCCTCGTTGTGATACGCGGTGCACTTTCATCTGCTAACTCTAGGATGCACTGCAAGTTAAAAATCCATGACGCGAGGAAGAAGCTCATTGTAAAAACTCATTATACAACTCCTTTTCTTTAAGTTTAAAACATTCCTTTTTTTGAAGCGTTAATCTAATTCAATTGTTTAGTTTTAAAAAATTAACTCCTTCGATTTTTCAATCACACGTTAATCATTTTTTAAAAGTGAGTTTTCGAGAAAGAACAAAGAATGACTTGTTCATAAAGCCTATTCTACAATGTGTTTTTCGTTTCCAGTTTCTTGTTTTTTTTTTGTTATTTTTTACATTTTGTCTTTTTGCTTCTCATCTGGTTTTTTGTTTTTTATCACCCCAGATAAAAGTTAATGAACTTTGGAAGAAACAGGAAACAGTAGCAAGAAATATACAATTGTTAAAACGGTTGCAAAGGGGGGGAAAAAGCAAGAGGTAAAAAGCAAGAAATAGGAAACAAAGAGCATATTGTAGAATAGACTTAAGAGTATCCCGATGGGGGAATTTGTTTATGCCTCCAACGTTGCGAGAAATAGATGAATAGACCGACAACTCTCAAACGGTCCACCGAATCCGTTCAAAAGGAATAGAGTTCGCGGAGTGCATCCTAGGGTCGAATGCCGAATGAGCATACATACACGTCGTCGTCGTCGTCATTGACGTTCTCGGTTTGTTGGACAGTTTGTTGGACGGTTTGTTGGACATTTTGTTGGTCGTCCGCAGACTCGCATATACCCAGCGACGAGCATACACCGCCCATCGCTCGTCGAAACACGATTATGCGTCGATCGTCACGTCGATTCGAGAATGAGGAGAGACGAGACGAGACAGTCTAGCTCATGCGAGATCCTTTACGCGGAACACATACGAGGCGGGCATTGATGTCGCGTTAAACCATCGCGCAAAAATCCGCAGACGTCATAAACCCAAGAGATTAGCCTGGCAAGTTTGTTAGACACACAATTAAGGAGAAAAAAAAGCGGGAACTCGGAAAGTTGCTCATATCGCCATATTCAACTATTCAGATTTTTATCAAGACTTTCCTAAGTTAGATTAAATTCTTTTTTAAACTTCCTCCTTTTAAACTCCTTTTATACATATTTAAAATTCCTATGAATACATTAAGAATAATGGCACACCCAGTATACATTATTACTAATAATAATTTAAAGTAATACTTAGAATAAGTAAACCTTACTTCAACAGATAAAAGGTCTGTTCCTTTCAACTTGATCTTTACATGGTTTCTCTTCTCTTTTTTCTACATTTGAGAAAAAAAAAGAGAAAATATGAATATTAAGAAGATATAAGGCGCAAAAAGTTCAGCTAAAAAAAAGAAGAGGCCTATACACAAATCGCAATTGAAATTCACGTAGAATAAAACAAAATCTTAGTGTATCTAAAACCGAATAAGCCTCTTGGAAGGAAAATCAGGAAAAATGAAGAGAAATGGGATAACGGATCAAAACAGATGAGAAAGAGAGAAAGAGAAGGAGGCGATCTTTCTCATCCCATTGAAGACTTTCTCACGGATACGTACTCGTCGCCCGACGTGGTATCCTTCGAAGTACATCCGCCCATGTCGCTGCAACGAGGAGACTACGGCGACAAAGACGACGCCCTTGACGAGCGAGAGTCGAAGATGGATGGAAAGAAAAAAAAAGAGAGGCGAAAGACTACGCGATCGAGCAAGAAAATCGGAGATCTCGCTCGGTACTCGAACTGTCCTTAAACGCGAGGATCAGAGTGTCTTTCACGTAATTCTGGAGCTCGCACACGCGACGATCAGGCAGGACCGTTAGCAAGTTTAGGTAAAAACGCACGCTTCCGCGACGCACGAAACGGCGAGGAAGAGAAAGAGAGAGAGAGACGCGGGTGTGGACGGAGAATCGTCGGTGACGAGAGTCCTTCTCGAATCACGGGGGGGCGATTCCGTCCGTCCTCTCCTGTTGCAATTTTCCAGTCGCACTGCACCTCCCCCAGTCCGGCTGTCAGATCGAAGATCCTAATGATGAATCCTGACGAACTATCCTCGGCCCGGGCTCAAACGTCAAGGGCTCGTGGTGAGCTCGTGGTAGGTCGCGGTGGGTCAAAGGTCGCGGCCGAGAGACCTTTCTCTCGTATTTACTGCCCGTACGTTTCCTCTTCTTCCTCCTCCTCCTCCTCCTCTCTCTCTCTCTCTTTCTCTCTCTCTTTTGCTGCCCTTCCGGTTGCCGCTGCTGTCGCTGGATACCGCTGCTGCTGTTGCTGGTGCTGCCCTTCCGGCTCCCGCGTGTCTCTCCTCTCCGAAGAGCGATCTACTGATGCACGAGGTAGTGGTGCTCCTGTTAGCTCTCGCGTTAATTCCGTCGCGTTACAGCGCTCGCTCGCGACACGCTTCGCGCGCACCGACACGCCGGCTACTTCCCGGGAACGAGCGCGATTTTCCACGATGGTTTTAGAGAGGGGATGATTCTTTTAACCCCGGTCCAAACGTATATCTTGGAAGCCAATAAGTCTCAAGAGTTTATAATAAGAGAAACGTATAAGGAACGTAACGTACGATATTCTTGTAAGAAAAAATTAATACGTGGATTCTTTTTATTTACCAATTTGCATTAAACATTCCAAATGTTCCAAATCAATTCGTTAAATTATAATTAAACGGAAAAATTCTTGTCAAAAAGACAATTTAACGTCGCCAAGAGAAGATCAGAGATTTCTCATTTTTTTTAAGTTACTTCCGTAAATTTAAATGACTTAAATTAAGCGCAGCGAATACGATTCACTGGATAAATTAAATAATTGGACAATTAGATAACGACAAAAAAAATTGCCGGTCACGGAATTAATGCGAAAGGGATCAGGGAGACTCTCAGCTCGCGGTCATTATAAAAAGGGTCACAGGCATTCTCCGGCTCGTAATTTTGTCCAATCGAGAGGCCGCCTCGTCCCGCTATAATTCGAAGATGGTATAATACGCGTAATTACACACTTTGAACGTGACGAGAGACGCTTCGCCGAGAGCCGGCCGTCGCATCGAGTCGCACGCACTCTAATAGCTCTAACAGGTCTACACTAATGTCGCTTCAACGGACGATGCTTGCAAGAGGGGGAGAAATTTACCACGGATTTACGGGGGGGGGGAGAAAAAAAATCAGCGAACGTGGGTCAAGCTCGTATCCACTACGTTGATCTCACTTCTAGTTCCGTAAAATGACGAAACGCAACGCGTCGAGGATCCCGGCAGCTCCTGGCGGGGTTGTATATAAGCAAGGAAATTGTCACGAGGAAAATCTCAGCCGCCGCCGGGGAAAGGGTGGGAGGGGTGAAAGGTCCCTCGTCTCGTTCGCGGTGTGTCGAGGAAGTGGGGAGAAGGGAACAAACGCCGGATGTTGAAAACGGCAACGCAAAACGTGACGAAACGAAACGGAAGTAGCAGCACCACCACCTCTTTCGGAAATTCCTCGACGAGACTCAGTCACGTTTCCCGCGGCAGAG